>NC_142810.1:52903831-52995780 GCF_049724085.1 Artemia sp. Qi Xiang Cuo
TGCAATATCTTGAAATTAATAGACGAATCGTTCTTATTAATCGTTCAGCTAATGCAGCCTTTATCGGACTGTGACTATGATAAAGTGTTGTATTATATTTCAAAAGAACCTTTTGCACATGGGGATTAACAAATTCACTACCACGATCCGATTGAATTTTTCTATACGAATCCTGTTCAAGAATACTTTCAATGGCCCGAGCAACTTCAACACCTCCCTTTGACCGTAATGGAATGGCATAGGCATAGCGACTAAAGATACTGATTGCCACTAGAATATATTTGTATGGTGCATTGTGACGCCGTTGAACTGCGTCTAAAGTTAAAAGATCCATTTGCATTATTTGCAGAGGAAAAAAGGCTTTTGTTTGTCGATATTGCTTACTGCAAAGTCTATGATTCCGATGTAGTGTTTAACTTGGTTTATTTTATAGATAATCTTTTGCTTTTTCCAATGCGGTGTCGGATCCAGCTCTAGAAAGTGTTTTGGGTGAACTTAAACTCCCCGTTTCACCGATACTTTCAAAGACACCTTCGAGAACTTCAACCATTTGAACGCAAACACGCAGTTTAATGTTCACTCCCTTTCTGCACACTGGAGGGTGAATCAATTCGTCTTCACTTTTGACTAGCAGCCACAGGTGTTGTAAAATCAGTAGTGCTAGTATTTTCAAATATTGAATCTTCTTCTTTTTTAAATGATGTTGGTGTTGTTGGAGGACTATATTCTCTTAGTTTCTTTAGAATTTGCTTATTGCCAATAAGACTTTTGGGAAAGTTTGATACACTTATAAAGATGTATGGATTATTTTAAAAGGATAAAAGTCCTTTACGATTCGTTACCATATCAAAAATTAAATAAACTAGATTACAACTTTTTCCCTGAATTCAAATTCGTTTCCCTGTGCTGTTGACTTGAACTTGATCATCAGTTTCCAAAACGAGATAAGATGATACTCTTTTACCCTGTTCTCAATAAGACAGTGGCAATAGATATCTAATTTTCAATACAATCGAATTCAATTCCTTCTCCTTTGATTGTGCAGAATCTTGAGGAGATGTTTCTTGTTTAGAGGGATCGTCGGTGGATCTCTCACGATGAAGGTTATGTTTTTCCACAAGACGCAATGCATCTTGAAGTAAAAGCAGTTTTTTGTCATCGGCAATATTCTCATCATTATTGAATTTGCTTAGATTGTCTTCAATATGTTCGAAGTGGGAGAGGACAAGTTGAAATGGTGTCAATCTATAGGGTTTTGCCATTCTCTAGAGAAAACTGTTTACAAGTTCTGCAATTATTGGCAGTAAAAGCGTGAAAAAGCTACCGCCTGCTTGAAGGAGCAGTGCTATTTTAAATTTGTTTACCTTGTTTTTAAAATCCAAGGCACGTACAGTGGAACGATGTTGGTCTGTCTGCTGTCTAACACCTTCTAGTAGTTGAACATTGCCCTCAGTTAAATTTAAACAAAGTTCAGATATTAGATTAATTAAATCATTGTCAACACCATGTCTGAGTATGACATTCCTATGCAATGGGATTGAAGATCTTAGACCGGAAAATAAATACTGTTGTTCGAGTAATTCTTTCAATATCATAATGGCGAATAATAGCGTTTTTTACTGTTCACTGGAAGATATACTGTAATTTCATTGTCGAAAATGTCAGTGACTGCATGTAGATACTGGGGCGTGCTCTTATTAAGATCCAGAAAATTGTAACCGTTGGAATTGCTTGTCGCTTGTGGGTACGCTGAAAACTTAATTTTTTGAGCGCGGGGTTATATCTGTTTTTTTAGAGTTAGGAGCGAGATATAATAACGAACGACTTAATAGATAATATAGATAGGGCAATTCAATGCAAGGGTTTGCATACATTTGCTCTGATGAAACAAATTGTGTAGAACCAGGGTTATGGAAATGTGCTCATGATGAGATCGGACAGTGAACAGTTGCAGCATTTCCTGTGAGAACTGTTCAATGGATTCAGCCAAATCATCAATAATCAGTCACGATTTCGGTTCAATACTAGTGAAAATATCAAATCTCCTTATGGATTGTATTTATATGATGGTGGCAATAGCTTTCATTTTATCATAGGACTCCTGCCAAATACTCTAGCAATAGTAGATTTTTTTCTGTTTTTCCAAAAATATTTTATCGCAATTTTAAATTATTCTAGCTAACAGTGTGGTTTTCTCCGACAATGAGAGCCCACACAGATAAAACCTGAATGGCTTTTTAGACTGATACATGTGGTTGACAACGGTTGGACTATGGATAACTGTAAACCATACCTGTCAAATGAATAAGTAGTAATTTCCCCATAGATATTTCTATTCAAGAACAAAAACAATATTTCATGGCAACATTTATTACAGCAATATGAACACTTGTTCAACATGAACACTTGGTCAACATGAAAACTCTATTTGTTCAACATGATCAATGACAACACTTTATAAATAAACACTTTTTGTCCATCAATAACACTTTTCTGTACAACACCTTTGTCCATCTACAGCACTTTTCTGTACAACACTTTTCTGTAAAACACCTTTGTCCA
Organism: Artemia sp. Qi Xiang Cuo; assembly: GCF_049724085.1. NCBI lineage: Eukaryota > Metazoa > Arthropoda > Branchiopoda > Anostraca > Artemiidae > Artemia > Artemia sp. Qi Xiang Cuo. Next base: position 52,906,394 of record NC_142810.1, read on the forward strand.
TCTACAGCACTTTTCTGTACAACACTTTTCTATACAACAAAAAACACTTTTCTATACAAAATACACTTGGAACTAGCACAGTTGAACATTACAGTGAATTTAAAGGTAGGACCCCCGCCCCCCACCCCCCGGGAGCCGGCCGTGGAAGGGTCCCCCACCCCCCGGGAGCCGGCCGCGGGAAGGGTCCCCCACCCCCCGGGAGCCGGCCGCGGGAAGGGTCCCCCACCCCACCGGGGACCATGATGGAAAAACAATAGTTGTCGTCACTGCTACTGGTTAGTGGATGGGTTAGTTGGGTCGGTGGTTAGTTGATTAGTTAGGTTAATTTATCAAGACCAAGTTGATTACGATAGTATATGCATTCAACTCGATCTAAAATACGATAGTGGACATGAGGTAGGACACTCATACAATTCTCGAGCAAATAGACCTTGTCAGATATACATCGCATTGCATTCTTTTCCACTCAGGAGCCAATAGGAGATGAGGGTGTTGTTGTCGAAATAGACAAAAGTGTTTTGGTCCGACCAAAGCACATTATGGGGAGGCCTCTCAGCCAGGTTCGGGTATTCGGAGGAATTCGGGTATTCGGGTATTCGGACATTCGCCTCGAGCGTGCCAAAAACACACCTGGAGAAAGAGGTCATTGACCCCACTAACCACGTGTTCTCCCTAGGGAGGCTATGCCCATATTTGGGGTGCAAAAAAGTTATAGGTGGCAGCAGGGGTGAGTTACACGAGTCAATAAGGCCCTTCTACTCATGGCCACCAGAAGAAGGGCCGCAAGTTATGAAATTTGCCCATTGTTTACATATAGGTTTTGTTATAGGGAAGTATACCGACATATTCCAAGGGGGGAGGAGGATATCTTCTGGGTATGGATGTCTACAGGGAGCATTTCCTATTGGGATGAGAATTTTCTGGGGGTGTACTTTTCAGGGGAAATTTTACATGGGGAGATTTTGCCAGAATTCGTATACAAAATTTGTAGTTACTTGTTTTACTTTCTCGTTGTTGATCCCATTGTACATGTGTAAACACTTTGAGGGAATTGTCAGGAGGAAGTTTTCAACGGAGTTGGAATTCTCTGGGGATCTTTATGGGGAGGATTTTCCATGGGAGAATTTCCGTGAGGAAATATCACCAGGAGAAATTCTCCATGGGATATTTCTGGGGGAGAAACTTTCCAGGGGGGATATTTTCCATACCTGCTAAAATAGCCTAAAAAAGGATCAGTAACTTAATGAAAACAAGTCTTTCTTCAAATAAAAGTACGCTAAGGAGTATTTTTTAGGCAGAATCGTAAGCAAAAACAAATTCTGGAAAGAATTTGCAGCAGGGATGGAATTGTCCCGGGGTAATTTCCTGGTGAAAGATTTTTAAATGGGAAGAACTTTATATTCAAGAGGGGAATTTTTAGTAATTCATGTAATTTTAACTCTAATTTTCACTTTATATCATAGAGGAATTTTCCACAAAGGGGATGGACTTGCTGGGACTATCTGAAAAACGATCAAAAATAAAAAAAAAGTTTTTTCTAGCGGAAGTAAAAAGTGATATTAAAACCTGAAACGAACTGAAATCATTCCGTTTATGACGGGGGTTACTCCCTCCTCAATATCCCCTCTCTCTACGCTAACGTTCGACCTTTCGTCCAATTTTTTTTTAAGAGCGATTTTTGAAACACAAGGGCCTTCAAAACCTTTTTTAAAAGTTCTTAAAAAAATTTAGCGTGAAGAGAGGAGTATTGAGGAAGGGATAGCTCCCCTAATATACGGAATAATTTCTGTTCGTTTTAAGTTTTAATGTTGCTCCTTACTTTAAGTAGAAAAACTTGTTTTTTTTTATTTTATGAATGAAAAAGCGATAAGATTACAGTTTATTTTTTACTTCTGACCAAGGCAGATCGTATAGAAAGGGTTTTCGTTGAAACTTTGAAAGCCGCTCGATTGGAAAATGAAAGTTCTAGCGCCCTTTCTAAGAATCATAAGTGATTGGAGGGCGAACAGCCACCCCCTCCACCCACGTCTTCTTTCCCTAGATACATCCAACAGAAACTTTGAGATAGTCATTTTGATGAAAATGGTCCAAAGAACATATAACAATGTCCTCAGGGTTGCCAAACCCCCTAAAACCCCTGTAACTAGGGTTGTAAGCTATGCCCAAGGGACATTCAAGGTTTAATGGAATGGATAGTCGTATAAACTTCAGATTGGGTTCCAAAGATTGACGTTTCGTGCCATTTATAAAAGTCAAAAGGGATTTGAGGACAACGTGATAAAAGTGAGTATGGTAATTATCGAGGCATTAGTCTGGTCTCTGTAGGTAGTAAATTACTTAGCATTATGATACTTTTTAGAGTAAGAGATGCCGTAGACAAAGTTTTAAGAGAAAAACAGTGCGGTTTCAAAAAAGGTAGAGGATGTGTTGACCAAATTTTTACCCTTAGGCTAAAAATGGAGAAGTACCTGAGTTTTCAAACACCTTTGGTCCTCAGTTTCATAGATTATGAGCAAGCGTTTGATTCTGTTGATAGAAGAGCTTTGGTAAAGGTTTTATCCTTGTATGGTATACCAGACAAATACATTGAAGTGATTAGTGCTATGTACAAGAATAACACCGCTGTGGTTAAGGTAGGAAATGAGGTTAGCAGCTGGTTTTTTATTAAATCAGGAGTTAAGCAGGGTTTTGTTCTATCCCCCTTTATATAGATTATTTTGATGGACTTTGTTTTAAGGAACAAAGGAAAGGCAATGGGAGACCACGGAATCAAATGGGGAGGAAAAAGTCTCCTGGACTTGGATTATGCTGGTGATTTAAGCATCCTAGATGAAAGTGTGAGCAAACTGAATGAAGTTTTAGAGGTTTTGTGAGTTCAGAGCGCTAGAATTGGTATGAAAATTAATGTTAGGAAGACTAAGTCACTAAGGCTAGGAATAAGTGAAGATGAAAAGGTGACGTTGGGTAATGAAAAGATTGATCAGGTGAGCAGCTTCACTTACCTTGGTAGTATTATTAGTTAAAATGGTGGTAGCAGTGAAGATGTTAAAACTAGAATAGAAAAGGCTCAGGGTTTTTTTTCACAGTTAAAAAAAGTTTGCAAGAACAGGAAGATAAGTCTGCACACCAAGATTAGAATATTAGAAGCTACAGTGATGACAGTGGTCAAATATGTTTCTGAAGCATGGACGCTCCGAAAAGTTGATGAATATTTGCTAGATGTTTTCGAGAGAAATTGCTTAAGGATTGTTCTGGATACCCGGCTGACTGACCGTATTTCAAACAATAGGCTATACAAAAAATGTGGTTCAATACCGCTCTCTGGGGCTATAATGAATGAAAGGTTGAAGTGGCTATGGCACGTTGTGCGGATGAAGGATGACAGATTGCCGAAGATTGCTCTTTTCGGACAACTGTCTAGGGTTAAATGGAAAGCAGGTCGTCCCCGTCTGGGGTGGGAGGACGTCATAAAGAAATATTTAAAGGAAATGGGAACTTCGTGGGTGGGTGTAAAAAGGGAGGCTTTGAATAGATTGGGGTGGAGGAGGAGCGTGTGTAGCTGTTCTGGCCTCAGGTGGCTTGGTACTGCGGTGAGTTGTTAGTAGTAGCAGTAGTAGTAGTTAACATCGAATATAATGAAGAAGAAAAAGATTCATTAAGTATTTCCATACAGAAGTAACTAGTGTGAAAGCACAAAAGTCATAAAAACATGTAAAAAGTAAAAACTACTTGTAAGAGCTTAAGACTCATCTTCCTACGAGAATTCCTCTTGACAAGTATGATCAGTACGAGGGTCAGCATTTTCACTTCTTTTGGTAGCTTTTTGCCAATCAGAGTAATTCTTGCGCATGTTATAAGGTACAATCCAAGGATGAAGCAACGTTGCAGAGCGCTAGGTAAGCTGGGTTGCCCTTCGATCACGTTTGACTCTTGAAAAGATCACTAGAACTTCCAATTTTCTTTCGAATTAGCTCATTTCGAAGTTTCTACGACAACCCCATTTATGTGAAGTTCCTTGGTAAAAACAATAATATTAATATATTGTGCCCACATCGCTCTTCACTTCGGCCGTGCTATTGCGCGGCCTATAATTTATGGTTGTTTTGATCATCATAGGGATTCATATCTGCTGAATTTATCTTCGGATTGTTATATAATCTTTGGACTATTTCGAACAAAATGGTTTAACTGTCTCACTAGAGGGTGTCGGGGGGGGGGGGGGGGGCTAGTTGTCCTCATATCACTGTTGGATCTTAAAAAGGAAATAGAGCTTTCAATTTCAAATCAAATTAGCCTCATCTGAAGTTTATAGACCACCCATTGCTTAAAAACTTTACATGCCCTCGGGGCATAATTTACAACCCTTTTCCCAGGGCTCTGGGGGGTTGTTTCAGCCCTGGAGGCGTTGTTATATGTTCTTCGGACTATTTCTTAACAAAATGGCTATCTCAAAATTTATGTCGGATGCTTTTAGGGTAAGGAGGACATGGAAGGGGGGTTATTGCCGTTCAACCATTTCTGACTTAAAAAGGGCACTAGGCGCTCTGTCCCAACGCTTACTATTTATAAACACTGAAAGAATTACTTAGCTTATGGTCCCTACCAAACGGGCCAGGGGGGGGGGGAGAAATCCCCAATTGCATAATTTCTGGACTTTTCAACATTGCTGAACAAACTAGATGTCTACAAATTTTTATTAGCTGCTGATTTTCGGAAATGATAGACGTGGTGGGTGGGGGGGGGTTTGTCCTCAAATCCCTTTTGACTCTTATAAATGGCACGAAACGTCGATCTTTGGAACCCAATCTGAAGTTTATACGACTATCCATTCCATGAAACCTTGAATGTCCCTTGGGCATAGCTTACAACCTTAGTTCAAGGGCTTTTAGGGGGTTTGGCAACGCTGAGGACATTGTTATATGTTCTTTGGACTATTTTCATCAAAATGACTATCTCAAAGTTTCTGTTGGATGTATCTAGGGAAAGAAGACGTGGGTGGAGGGGGTGGCTGTTCGCCCTCCAATCACTTAAAAATCTTAGAAAGGGCGCTAGAACTTTCATTTTCCAATCGAGCGGCTTTCGAAGTTTCAACGAAAACCCTTTCTACACGATCTGCCTTGGTCAGAAGTAAAAAATAAACTGTAACCTTGTCGCTTTTTTATTCATTAAATAAAAAAAAACAAGTTTTTCTACTTAAAGTAAGGAGCAACATTAACACTTAAAACGAGCAGAAATTATTCCGTGTATTAGGGGAGCTGTCCCTTCCTCAATACTCCTCTCTTCACGCTAAATTTTTTAAAGAACTTTTAAAAAAGGTTTTGAAGGCCCTTGTGTTTCAAGAATCGCTCTTAAAAAAAAATTGGACGAAAGGTCAAACGTTAGCGTAGAGAGAGGGGATATTGAGGAGGGAGTAACCCCCGTCATAAACGGAATGATTTCAGTTCATTTCAGGTTTTAATATCACTTTTTACATCCGCTAGAAAAAACTTTTTTTTTATTTTTGATCGTTTTTCAGATAGTCCCAGGAAGTCCATCCCCTTTGTGGAAAATTCCTCCATGATATAAAGTTAAAATTAGAGTTAAAATTACATGAATTACTAAAAATTCCCCTCTTGAATATAAAGTTCTTCCCATTTAAAAATCTTTCACCAGGAAATTACCCCGGGACAATTCCATCCCTGCTGCAAATTCTTTCCAGAATTTGTTTTTGCTTACGATTCAGCCTAAAAAATACTCCTTAGCGTACTTTTATTTGAAGAAAGACTTGTTTTCATTTAGTTTCTGATTCTTTTTTAGGCTATTTTAGCCTAAAATTTAGCCTTTAGTTTCTCCCCCAGAAATATCCCATGGAGAATTCTCCTGGTGATATTTCCCCACGGAAAATTCTCCCATGGAAAATCCTACCCATAAAGATCCCCAGAGAATTCCAACTCCGTTGAAAACTTCCTCCTGACAATTCCCTCAAAGTGTTTACACATGTACAATGGGATCAACAACGAGAAAGTATAACAAGTAACTACAAATTTTGTATACGAATTCTGGCAAAATCTCCCCATGTAAAATTTCCCCTGAAACGTTCACCCCCAGAAACTTTTCATCCCAATAGGAAATGCTCCCCGTAGACTTGCATCCCCAGAAGATATCCTCCCCCCCCCCCATTGGAATATGTCAGTATACTTCCCTATAACAAAACCTATATGTAAACAATGGGCAAATTTCATAACTTGCGGCCCTTCTTCTGGTGGCCATGAGGGGCCATGTCATCCCCATCGACATATCTATTGTACCTTTCAACTACACTAAACAAAATGGCTATCTCAACATTTTGACCAGATGACTTTCAGGAAAAAAGGGTGTGGGATAGGGGCTAGTTGTCCTCCAATTAAAAGGATATTAAAAAAGGACACTATATCTTTTAATTTTCGTTTGAACGAGCCTTCTTGCGATATTTTAGTACCATTGATTCGATATGAATACCCCTGTAAAAAGCAACAACAACAACAAATAAACACGAATCCGTGATCCTTCTTCTGGCAAACCCTACAAAATTTCACATTTTGATAGATAGGAGCTTGGAAAATCGACAGTAGGGTTCTCTAATATGCTTAATGTGATGGCACGATTTCCATTAAGATCCTTTGACTTTTAAGGGCTGTTTTTTTCACCTTTTTCAAAAATTTGGCAAATTTTCTCAGGCCCGTAGCCTTTGATGCGTAACACTAAACTTGATGAAATATTATATATTTGGAATCAGCATAATAGGTTAATTCTTTTAATACATCTATTGATATCAAATTGATTTCAGATCCTCAAGAATCCAAATTTTTTCTTTTGTTTACTTTTCATTTTCAGTTAGTAATGATTGATAAATAGATAAATGTTTTTGCTTGACTATTGGAAGCCAGAAGCGATTGTTAACGAAAAAGGTACCTGCTTTCCAATTATTTTGACTCTAGCGTAAAAGCAAAAGGAAATAACATCGTTTATAGATGAAAGAACACGATTTTGTAAAGAATTTCAAGAGTATTTGCAGATAGTTGTCTGCGGGAAAGAGCAAGCAACACCGAAAAATAATGTATAAAACATAAAAATTGGTAGTAAGTAAGTAGTTAAGTAAATTAAATGCTAAATAATTAATTTTAACACTACTTTGGTGATAAATGACATTTTTTTTTTTTTTACAAAAATATGTATCCACCAGGGAAATATTCTATTTTGTGTCATAAATTAGCAAAATATGCCCCTTTTATGTCCCAAATTTCTAATATATGTCCCTTTTATGCCCGTCCCCGTCCCGGCACATATAAATATGTCCCTTGGACATAAAATATGTCCAGTTGGCAACCCTTGTCAGATCCATAGTAATTAGTTGTCGCTAATTTTGTTTTTTGGTTTCACGGTTTTCAATTTTGTTTTACATTGGCAACAGTGCTCGGAAAAATATTCACAGATATATGCCTAGCTGGGATGTCAAATGGACACTTTTATTATTTTTTGGACACTTTTTCACCCTGAGGGATACTATTGGGTAAAAAAAGGCAGCTTTTTGAAAAAAAGGACACTTTTTGGACATTTTCCCAAATTTATGACGTAAAACAAATTACTTTCACAAAAAAATTTCACTGATCACCAAATGAGAGCTAGAGCGGGGCTCCCACGGCGTCAATAAAGTTAATAAAGCTGTCCATAAAGTTAATAAACCGTTTTCCTCTTATAACTTTATTGACTTTATGGTTGTCGGAAAGAAGTTAAACTTTATTTAACTTTTTCAATAAAGTCCGGAAAGTTTAGCCAATAGGAGAAGACTTGTGGAAAATTTCAATTCAGCTAAAAGAAACTAATTAGATAGCCAGTCTTGAACTGTTTTCTCTAATCTGTGGAACATCAATATGTGGAGCATTGAAGCAGAAGACTTGCTTATTTCACTAGTGAGAAATAAACCTTTAATAAACAGTTGCTCACAAGGGAAACATAAGGACAGAATTTGTGTTGAAAATGCATTCAAGGAAATAAGTGAAGTAATGTGTCAAGAAATGGGTTCTCATTTTTATCTTTGAGCCTTCTTTACTAAATTTTAAAGTAAAAACAACATTTAACTTAGGACTAACTTATTAAATTGAAAAAGTTATCAAAAAATAATATCAGATATATTAAAGAATGAACGTGTGAATAATTCAAATTAATTGCTTCAAAAAATTTCCATAAAGTCAGGAAGGTAAAGTTCATGTGTGAGCGCGACGAACTTTACGGTATAACTTTAGAATACTTTATTAACTTTATTGATGCCGTGGGAGCCCTGCTTAAGACTTATATTTACTTATTTTTTAAGTTCTGTATTGTATTTTCCTGGGTTGCTTGCTCTTTCCTGAAGCAAACTTTCTGAAAATGCCTTCAAAATTCTTTCACCTATAAATGGTATTATTAACCCTGATTTTTACTCGTCACGGTCAAGATAACAGACAAGCTGTCGCCTTTTTCACATAAACTTACTTACGGCTTCCGAACGTCATACAAAAATCTCAATGAAAAGTTAACAAAATGAAACCTTTCGATTGTTGATGGTCTAAAATCAAAACAAAAGCCAAGTTGTCAAACACCCGGGGTAAATTCCTTCAGTTTGAAATTTTCTTCACGGGAAAGGAGCTGAGAGAAATTTAAGTAAGTAAAAATTTAATGTTAGGTGATATAGCTCAATTGTATATATATATTTATATATATATATATATATATATATATATATATATATATATATATATATATATATATATATATATATATATATATATATATATATATATATATATATATATATATATATATATATATATATATATATATATATATATATATATATATATATATATATATATATATATATATTAAATACGTAATCTAACGTAACATATAAGCATAGCATATATTAAATACGTAACCTAACCTAGGTACCTTCCCCCCCCCTAAACCCCCAAAAACAATGGTAAATTTTTCGTTGTTCCTATTATTGACTTACGAATAAAGTAAACATACCGCTTGATGCCTTTTTTTATGCTCTTTCCAAATATAACAACCATTTGTGTCGGAAATTAATTTTACCCTCACCCTTATATATTTGCACATTAGGTGGGTGGGGCTATATTTTATTGATAATTTAAATTAGAGGTAAGTTTAAATTTTCACCCCCCCTCCCCCCTACTGTGCAAATATGTACCCTGAATTGGGATATATGTGGGGGGGGTAAAATTTATTTACGCAAAAAATGAGTAATATAATTGGAAAGAACATAAAAAAAGGCATTGAATGGTATATTCACTTTATTAGTAAGTCAATAATATGAATAACGAAAAATTTACCGAAACAATCGTCAAAATATTGCAAACCACGCTTTGTAATCAATTTAGATAACTAACACCCGTTTGACGGGTCGTTAAATTTTTCGCAGTTCATATTATTGACTTACGGATAAAGTAAGAATACCACTCGATGTCTTTTTTATGCTCTTTCCAAAAATAACAATCATTTTTGTCGGAAATAAATTTTAGCCCTACCCTTATATATATACCAATTCAGAGTATATATTTTCACATTAGGGTGGGGGGAGGTGGGTGGCGTAAAGTTTAAACTTACCTCTCATTTACATCAGAAATAAAATTTACCCCCCCCCCCTAATGTGCAAATATATACCCTGAATTGGTATATATAGGGGACATTGGTATATATAGGGGGTAAAATTCATTTCCGACATAAATGATTATTATATTTAGAAAGAGCATAAAAAAAAGGCATCGATTGGTATGTTTACTTTATTCGTAAGTCAATAATATGAACTGCGAAAAATCTACCGACGGGTCTCCATGTCTGGTTTTCTTATACAGTATATAGCGGTGGGTACCGCATAGTGCATAAGTACCTATGCCTAAAATTAGGGCTATTGAATAGGAGATATATTAATAAGACAGTTCCTACTTTTATAATAGGCAAAAATTGTAGTTATCGAACTTTGAAAGTGATTTCGCTATACTTACCTCCCAGTACCTCTAATATACAGACGTATAGATAGACGAATTGCATTATTCCCATATGTTTCCCCGTTTCTTGATTTCGTCAGCATTTATTTGATTTACGGTTATACTAGTTGAAAAAAGAGTGTAAGGGGTCATTCTTAGAAAACTGGAACGAAATTTGAACTTTTGCGTAAAGAGTGAGGTATTGACTAGGGGGCCCTAATATGCGTAATAAAAATACACGAATATAGAAGTTCGTTACGTAAGTTAATTCGTAAGTTACGTCAGATCAAAAGTTCGAGAAACCCATTTAGCCAAAAAAAGTAAAATTAATATGCAAATTTCGTTTTAGTTATTCATGTACGGTGAGCCAACATCAAAACTGCATTAAGTCAAAAACGTTCAGAAATTAAATTAAAAAATTAAAAAAAAATAAAATTAAAAAAAACTTTTTAACTGAAAATAAGGAGTGACATTAAAACTTAAAACGAACAGAAATTATTTCGTATATGAATAGGGATGTCCCCTCCTCAAATATAGAGGAGGAACTATGACCAGAGATCGAAAACAAACCTATTGTTTAGTGATAGGATTTCGGAAATCTCCAGCACTTCTCTGCAGAAAAAATTGCATCCACCTGATGATTTATATTAGATGAGAAAAACATTCTGTTGACATATGCATTTGCGCTCCCCGGAAATTGGCTAGTTACTTTGGCCACTGCATATGTATCCAAGGATGTCTATTCCATTTTCTGTTAGGCTTTAGCCTAACAGACAATGGATCGAACAGTTGAATTTGAAGTTTCTCTCATTTAATTCTTCTTTAATAAAAAAAAAAAAATTATAGCCCTTCAACCAATGCAGCATAGTTTTCTTTAAAATTAAATAGCCTTTTACTGAAAAAAATACAAAAAAAAATAATACTGGATATGCAGTAGACCTGGTTTCCAATATAAAGATTACCTCTATGTTGTTTTGTTTTTGTTCAAAAGGTTTTCAGAAGGGACTGTTATATTCAGATAGAGGATTGAATTCTAAATAAATGCTTGGTTAATTTCTTAGCTATCTCATTGTGGTTCTATATTCCAAATGTATGAAGACTTCTCGTAGAATATGAAAGGCTAAATAAGTGTATCTGATAGTATATTTGAATTCTGTATACTATGCTAAAAAAATCTTGAAAATCACATGTTACTGTGATTCTTTGTTTTTTTTGTAATTAATAATATTCTCTTTTTCTTTTTTCAACAAAATTGCCATTTTCAGTCTGACTAAAATGAGTAATCTGGTAAATCATGAATTTGCCTTTTTCAGGGTGCAGCTCCTTTTTCAGCTCCTTTTTCAGCTCATTTTTCAGGGTGCTTCTGTAAAAATTGGACCAGAATAGACATATGAGAAAAGGAGCTGATTTAACTGTACCTGGTCAGTGAAAAATAAAATTGTTTTCAGGGGTCATGAGTGAAAATTCAAAGAAAAAACAAAGGTGCATTGATGGCTGCTTTTTTAAAAGCTTAACAAGACCCCTAACCACAATATCACAAATCTTTGAAGCAGTTGACGTTGTTGATTCTAGATGTAGTACCAGTGGAAATCTTAGAAAATTTCCTGATGCAAAACAAAAACTAAGTGGAGATAATGGGAACCAAAGAGAAGAAGGATCACCAAAAACCAACCTATTAAATACTGTCGGCGATAATCAAAACAAAGCTACACCTCTGGCTGTGCATTGTACCAAAAGCAAGAAATTTCGTATTATGGGTGAAGGAATAGGTGATGGTTTTAATTTTGAGTCAAGCAGCGATGAAAGTAATAATGCACCAGAAGAGCTGTTGGCTGGTAATGTTGATATTGCAGATAAAACAGGCGGTGATGCTAAACATAAAAGGAAGAAAGCAGGACCAAAAAAGCGGGAGGTTGAAGTAGTAGCTGATACTGATTTGAGCAGTTCTGAAAGTGAGCTAGAAGAGCTAGGGATCGGTACTGTTGGTGATGCAGACAAGTCAAAAATAGTTGCTGGTTCTAACGTAAAAAATCACAAGTAGCACAAAGAAAACGAAGCTTTGTTTGTTCTTTGAAACAAGATGAAAAGCTGAAACATTTTGTGGTAACATCACGACATGACGGCAAAAGAGCATGGCGTAAGTTCTGCTATAAAACTCTGACGGGGACATAATACAATATGATTGTTCATAGCCAGAGGGAATCCCACAAAGAGAAGATAAAGATGGACAGAAATCAGCTGCCAATTAACCCCCTTTTTGAGTCTGCATTGCAGAAAAGGCATGCCGTCTTTATTTGAGAAATGCACCTTGTGCCATGGTTTGCTGCTGAGGATACACTTTTTAAGTAAGCTGATTCCTTAACACCGGCTTTAAAGGTGCCTGTACCGGACTCTAATATTATTTGTCAGGTCAAGCTTAAAAGAACAAAAGTAAAGAGAGTGATTAATGACCTTATGGCTCTGCAGGTGTGTAAGACTTTATAGGACCTTCTTACTACTGCATATTTTTTGTTCATATTGGACGAGAAAACAGACAAGAGTTCAGCAAACATGCTTATCATGATTGCATAATACAAGCATCCTGAAACTCTTTTAGTGAAGGAGGAGTTCTTAGGTCTGGTAGAAGTGACTGATGCATCAAGTGAGGGACAGAAAAAGCTAATAAAAACTTACCTCAAAGACATTGAAGTTCCAGTCTACAATCTAATGGGGATTGCCTATGACAATGCATCTGTAAATACTGGGGTTCATGCTGGACTAGGTGCTCTGCTTCAGGAATCATTACCACATCTTTTTACCCTTGGATGCACAAGCCATTCACTTGCGCTGTGTGCTAGCTATGCATTCAAGTTTCTTCCGGACGGATTGGAGCTCTTCATGAAAGATCTTGTAAACTTTGTTGCAGGAAGCCCAAAAAGAATCATAGAACTCAACCAGAGACAGGAGTTCCTCCAGTCTGCGAATTAAAAATTGTTGTGGATCACCAACAACCAATGACTTTCTCTAGAGGCATTTTCCAGACGAGTTTTGGAATAATGGTCATCCCTGATTTTATTTTTTCACAAATAGTCAAAGGAACCCTCTTCAGAAAACGGTTTGTTATGATTTTTCTTGCCCACGGTGTTTTTAAGGGCTATCCCGCTCACCCAACCTTAGCTCGGGACTATTCTTTCTCTCTGTAGCTTCTAATATTCTAATCTTGGTTTGCAGACTTATCTTCGTATTCTTCCAAACTTTTTTTAATTGTGATAAAACACCCTGAGCCTTGACTATTTTACTTTTAACATCTTCACTGCTCCCACCATCTTTACTAATAATACTGCCAAGGTAAGTGAAGCTGCCCACTTGATCAATCTTTTCATCACCCAACGTCACCTTTTCATATTCCCTTATTCCTAGCCTTAGTGACTTAGTCTTCTTAACATTAATTTTCAAACCTATTCTATCACCCTGAACTCGCAAAACCTCTAAAATTAATACATTTTGCTCACACTTTCCTGTAGAATGCTTAATCATCAGCATAATCTAAGTCCAGGAGACTTTTTCCTCCCCATTTGATTCCGTGGTCTCCCATTGCCTTTCCTGTGACCTCTTTATACAAGATCCATCAAAATAATCCATATAAAGGGAGATTGAACACATCCCTGCTTAACTCCTGATTTAATAAAAAACTAGCTGCTAACCTGATTTCCTACCTTGACTGCAGCCGTCTTATTATCGTACATAGCACTAATCACTTTAATGTATTTGTCTGGTTTATCATGCAAGGATAATACCTTTGCCAAAGCCCTTCTATGAACAGAAACGAACGGTTGCTCATAATCTATAAAACTGAGTACCAAAGGTTTTTTACAACACAGGCACTTCTCAATTATTAACCTAAAAGTGAAAATTTGGTCGACGCATTCTCTAACTTTTCTTAAATCGCACTGTTCTTCTCTTAAAACTTTGTCTACGGTATCTCCCAGTCTAAAAAGTCTAATATTACTAAGTAATTTGTTACTTACAGAGACCAGACTAATGCCTCGATAATTACGACACTCACTTTATCACCTTTCTTATAAAATGGCTTAATTAAGGTTTTCCTAAAATCATTTGGTACTTCCCCTTTTTCAAGGCTCATATTCATAATCTTCAGTAGGTTGTTTCTAACCTCAGAGCCACCATATTTAAGACACTCATTTACTACCCTATCAGCACCTAAAGCTCTATTAGTTTGTAACCCTTTTAGTATTGTCGTTATTTCTTCCTCGCAAAACAAATCTTCCCTCATATCCTAACTACCGATCACAAACATTTTAATTTTACTCTATTTATTTAACTGGAAAACTATATTCGTTTAGGCAGCCCAAAAGTTCCTCCTGCCACTGCTTTCTCAAACTTTTTATAGTTTCTTTTCTGACCACAATTTTGGGCTCTTACGTCATTTCCGCGTCAATTTAACTGCACCACTCGGTTAACCAAAATCCTAAAAAAAACAAATTTCACTTAAATTAAATTTTGTTTTGTTTTTCTCTTCGATCATTTATTAAATTTTAAATTTAGACAATTTAATGATTAGTATTTTACTTATTACAGGTTCAAAAGATAAGGCATCCAAGATTCTAGCCTATATGAAAGAACCAACAACGAAGACATATCTGTACTTTCTAGCTTTCGTACTTGGTAAGGTTAATAGCTTGAACGTACACTTCCAGTCTAAGGACACAATGATCCACACTTTGATAACAAGCTTTAGATCGGCACTGAAAGTGATCATGAGATGCTTCGTGAAACAAGAACTTTTGAACCGAAGTGATGCTTTTGAAGTGCCCCTTGAGCCCAGAAACTACAAAGATGGGAAAGATATTTCGTGTGGTCCCAACACAGAAGCTTATCTGAACGAAGAAAGAGTGTTTAAGAAAGCCGTTGAACAGTTTAAGCTGACGTGCTTTGTATTCTACGTTGAACTGGGGAAGCAATTGAGAAAGCGGGTCAATCATAAAGATAAGACGTTACAAGCACTCAAGTGCTTAGACCCAAAAGTTGCCGTGAGTGGAACTATTGAAACGATTAGTCCTTTGACCAGAAGATTTAGTAAACTTCTGGGGAAAAGTCAGAGCGAGATAGAGTCTTCTAGGGACACTCTTGAAGACCAGTGGTTGGTCTTGCCAGATTTTAGAGAAGGAATGATCCTGAAGTCCGGTGGTGAAGAGCTAGTTTTCTCTCCATCTTATTTTTGGAAGCTGTTGTTAAATGTGAAAAATCCTGATGGCACTCCCAAATTCGTTGAACTATCAAACTTTATGTTGAACTTATGCACGTTACCTCACTCAAGTGCTGGTGCCGAAAGACAATTTTCTCAATTAACAAACATTAAAACTAAGTTGCGAAATCTGCTGAAAGTGAAAACTGTGGATTCCCTCATGCATGTAAAGCAGCTGGGTACTCGTAGCGTTCGTCGGTGGATCGGTGGCAGATTCCGCCTATATTATTGAACAACTTTTTGAGGTGGTACTGCAAGGATGACGACATGGGCATGCAAATAGAGGATGAATCCGAACCCAATCTATTTGACTGACTAAATCCTAAGCGTCTTATCATTATACTAAATCATTAGAGGGAAGCTGAATCTTATGTCTAACTAAATCTTTCATTTCTTGCGTAATGTAAGGTCGATCCGTATTACAACGTCTGAATGTCTTCTCAAGAAAGCATTCTTAATATTTACTATAGAGCTTATCTTTTATGACTAAATGTATTAAGGATTACATCAGCCCAAGATTCAGAAGAAATCTAATTGCCAAAATTAAAAATTCCTTCAATAATTTACAGTTTTAATAATATAGTTAATCTAAAATGAAGGAGAGGTGTCAAATGCACCATATAATGGTAGCTACCATTAGGGGAGGTGGTTCTCGGGATTCATTATAAACATTGCTTAAATTCTGCAAATCAGATCCAGTAGAGTATCACCTTTTGTCGTTGGGAAATAAACAATTTGCTTTAACTCTGCCATTTTATCTACGTTTAAGCTTTTAGCATTTAGAGTTGAAATTGAAGGGAAATAAAAATCAGAATTCAGAACTTCTTTTTATATTGTTTTAGTTATTTTAATCTTTGACTGTGACTGTGACGGGAGATTGGCCAGGGCAATTTTTGGAAATCCGTTCTGCTTTATTTTGGTTAGCGTTGTACGAGCTGGTGATCTCAGAATGGTAGTTAAATGATATTTTTTCAGGTCGTGGATCTTTTTCTAATAAACACATTAATCTCACTCTTATGAATGCATTAACATTTGGATGAAATAAATTCTTACACAGGGCAACACTAATTTATACTTTATACTGGAAAAGGAAGAACATAAATCCGGCCCTGGAGTTGCGAGAAAACCATTTAAAGCCTTTTTTGTCAACAGACCTTTTTAAATCAATCAAGTCCATTTCTGCAAACATTAATTGTGTCATCTTAGACTACTGAGTCAGGGAGAGAATTGTAATTGTCTTCAGCTTGAATAATCGAAATGTTTGCTCTGATGTTACTCTTCTATTTTCTTGTTTCTTAATGTTACTCTTTGTTTCTGCTACTTTTTCTATTAAATCTGATCTTACTCTTTTATTTTCTTTCTCTTGTTTTTCTTTGATTCCCATCCTCCTTTTTTTGTATCCTATTAGTTCGTTTTTTCTGCAAAGAGAGAATATCTTCATTTCCAACTACGTTTTCCACATCTCAATCCTAAAATGAGATTTTCAATTCAAAAATGTTTCTTCATGGAACATCTTCTCCTAGGCTCGTCTCGAGGAAATCAAGAAAGAAGTTTCCGCCTACATCAAGAAGATCGGTTACAACCCAGCATCCGTTGCCTTCGTCCCAATTTCTGATTGGCACGGAGACTACATGTTGGAGCCATCTGACACACTTCGATGGTAAAATGGGTGGGCCATTTAGTGCAAAGAAGGCAAGGCCAACGACAAGACCCTCCTTGAAGCTCTTGATGCCATACAGCCACCCAGCCGCCCAACTGAAAACCCCTTCAGGTGAGTTTAAATCGATAATGGCCGTCGCTTGTCTCTTGGAACCGATCTGAGACTTTTCAACCACAATCAGAGAACGCAATGTTTCCATTTTCAGAGTACTTCCATTTATCCACCGAATAGGAATAGGACCTAAAGTCTTAGACAATGTGGTGTGCCAGAACTATCGAATTCATCTTTTTCTTCTATCTTATGGTTGACGTTTGTCATCAAGTCGGTCAACTTCAAGGACCTACCTACTGCTGGTGGCAAAGTCAAAAAGGCCGCTGAGAAGGCTGAAAAGAAGAAGTGAATAGCCATTCCCTGCTGGTGCGTTCCGCGTAAATCCCCGTGACGTCTAGCCGTGTGCATATGGCTATTATTATACTGCTGTCATAGAAAGAAAGTAGGTTCGCAGAAAAGCTGTGTTGCGGCTTAATTTTATTTGTAGCCGCTACAACCCAGCCTAACCTTACCTAACCTGAACTATCAAACAGGCTAGCGAATGTTTCTGTTTTATATTTTATACTTTCAGCTGTGATTTTTTATCAAACGCTGGTCACCAGTTTTTATCGAGTATAACTCAAGCGAATTTATTTCAATCGACCTTGTCTTCTCACTTTTTTAGTTCTCGAAAACATAATTTTTGCTCAGGGCTACTTCTAAATGTTCAGAAATCGGCAAGATAGAGGAGTTTTTAAACGATTTTAACCACTTGAACAACCAGATGACTCAGTGGTTAAGGAGATCGACGTCTTTTGTTTAAGTTTAAAACCATGTAGATTAAAATTGACATTTCATTGCTACAGCCGTTCGGACCTTGTCACACCCAAAGATCCTTAATAGCTACTGTAGCGGTTAAGGTTTTTGTGGCTATAAAGAAATTATTAGCTATAAAAGAGAAGGACTGGGCTTAATTGGTACTTAATATTGACCGCATCAAATGCAATAGTATGCTCAAAAGGTCGTGGACTTACACCTTATAATTTCTCCGATAGTGCCGCTTATAGCGCTAAAGATTGGGCCAACAAGCCTTGCGCCGCAGCAGTGGGAAGTGAAGTAACTTTATGACCGCGCCATCCTCAATTATTGAGAGAAAATAAAATGTGTAGAAATATAAATGTGACCTCTTTTCCTTGAGCTATCTGGAGATCAGATTCCCTGGTAACGTCCTTGGAGATTTGCAAACTAATTACCTGTTATTAGGCTGGCTACAGACATATAAAATGAAATAAACACAGGTAAAAAAAGCAATAGATTTATTGAAACTTACATATTTGGGTGAACAGCAATGGGTCACTTCAAATGACAATAACGGTGACTGAGATACAACAATGAGAGAATCGCCATGCCTGAATGGCGACAAAAATTCTATCTGAATGGTCCTGATTCCGATTTACGAATCTTTTCAAAAAGCACTTTTATCCCACTATCAAACGTATTTTTTTTTGTCCTGCGCTGTAAGAACTGGCTCACAATTGGCTCAAGTGGCCCAAGGATGCAAACCCTTCGTCCAATAAATTGTTTTAAATATTTCTGATGATTCAAACGTTCACACGGTTCTTATCATTTAAAATTCCTTAGAAATATTGTGCGTAGCACCTTTTTTATTCCCCACTCTCTGGGCGAAATCCAAAGCTTGGTTAGCGCCGTTCTTTGTCTGCGGCTAACTGCGGTTTTTTTTTCTTTGCTGTTTTAGGAAATTTAATTTTTGAAGTAAGGTTTAACTTAATTATAGGAAGTCGGAATTAGATTTATAAATAAAGAATTTTATTTTTGTATTTTAAATACATCGCGTTTTACTCACGGTACATATTACCCATACCATCAATTAATGACGACCCTTCATTAATACTTGCTTGCCTTTGGGCTTTTAAAATGTTCGCAATTTATTAACTATTTCTTCTACATAATTATTTTATGTTTATGTTATGGCTTAATCAGGAGTGCTAAAAATTTTCTCTATTACTTTTCTTATTTTATTCTACGTCCCTATCTAAAATTCATCTACCGGACTAAGATTATTCATAGTCCTTGGCTAGCTACTACGCTAAAAATTTTTTTATACGTCTAACACTGATTACTTTTACATTTTCAACAAGGTTGGGGCTCTTCTACCTTCACATTTTTTTTTGAATTCACTTTTTACAAGGTTTTTTTTTTTATTTTGCTGTTTATATGGCACATTACTTTCTATCTATGCTACATTAAATGAATAGCTCGACAACGCTACACATAAATCTATCTGGACATCTAACATTACATACAAGAACGATTTATAACACACAATATTGGGTTTACCATGTTCACTGGTAACATTAAAACACTTTCACTGGGGATTTTTGCTACGCAACGTTAATGATAGGATAAAGGGATTTTTGAGTTATCAAAGTTATTAAGAAGTAACATATGTAAATTCACATCTATTTCATCACCATTCGAGTCTTTAGTTTACTCAATCCTTCTGTTGTAAATTATTGTCCTTCACTCTTTTTGTCTTTGCAAAATTTTTTAAAGCACTTACGTTATAGTTTCTTCATGGGACAGTTCAAGCACAATTGTGTTCATACGATGAGCTTTCTCTAATTGTCAACTGGAAAATGATGCTTCCAACTACAGGTGTGGGATATGTTATCAGGGTTCATTTTCACCTGCTTTTTGATACTTCATAGGGTGCCTTATCATTAAGGGGTCAAACACTGGGAGTGCGTTTATTTTCTTCTCAGCATATCATTTTTGGGATATTTTGAGGCACATAGATAATTTATTCTCGCACAAAATTGTTCATTTGTGTCTCTTATAAAATTTTTAGCTCATGGCTTGCATCTATTAACCTTTGCGGTAATTCCTAGGTTAATCATGGGGGAATTGAAGTTTGGGTTTGGAACAGGTCGGCATCAAACTATAGTGACTTCTTCAACATATTGTCTTTAACTTGTGGGAGGGGTATATTGTCCCTGAGGGGTTGGTCACTGGGGTTAATTTTGGTTTCCAGGTCCATTGTTCAGAAATTATCTCGTAACATTTATGGGATAACAGAGATATGAATTTTCCACACAGAGGAGATAGGATGGATTTCGAGTGATGGTCGAAAGGGATTCGACGCGTAAGTCTGTGACACATAAATAGTTTTTGGGGTCATCAAATATCATGACTATACGGACATATGGTATATGGATCCATAATGATTATCAAAGGCGATATTTATGTACTTATATCTTGTACTGGTCGATGGGGTTCTCAAAATTTATGTGATTGTATAGTTCGATAAAGCACTGGATACTGAGATTCAAATATAATGTTACCTGATACGTAATATGGTTCGTGGTCGAAGAAACAATGATCAAAGGTAACTGTTGTTTTCGTAGACGAAGCTGGGATGAATATTGACTGGAGTGTATGGTGAGTACTCTTTGTTTGTTGAAGTATGATGAAAATAGATACAAATAGGTTGCATCTGCACTGGAAAACTCATTGTAATGCTCGATATCTAATATGTCAATCCACTTCCTGTAATAAAAATAGCGAGACAGAACCATAAGTTCTTTAAAGTAAATACTCATAGTACAAATAGGTCACGTATCGATTGGGTACATGAATTTTCCGCTACAACAAAGAGTTAGATAAATACACTGATATTAGTACACAAAATGAAATTGTTATCAAGTTGGTTATAATAAAACGACATAATTCCCATTGGGAAATCTGAAACAGAAATGTATTCAAATTTGTTTTGTGAAAGGAAACAACGATAAAGGGCTTATTTAATTCTTCAATACTTATTAAATAAACATAATTTATTCTACATTATTAAGTTTGAGGTCTAATTTTATAATATATTTCATGTCTGCATCGTTCACGCACGTCCGTGCTGTTTAAGAAACGCATTTTGAAGCGTCATAACCAAACGGTTTTACGTAAACAACCTTACAATGAGGGAACAAGACATAGCGAGGACGAGTGGAGACCTCTATACCCACTCGTTTTCTAATGTCTTCCCTTTTTCTTGGCTTAGACGTTCTCAGGGGGTTTCGGTTTTAACCTCTGCATTTCAGCCGTTTCCCCGTGTTCTTCTCTTGGTTTTCGCCTTCTTAGTCTCAGGATTTTTCCGTAATTACAAGTCAATAGGGTTCTTATGGTCAGGGAAGTCGCGAATACGAAACATACAGCCAGTAGTAGGTTCCACCAGAAATTGGTTGAGAATAATCCGTATCTATCATCCACATACTTTAATCTTTGGTCTTCATTTGTAAATGTTGCACGCCCGCAACAAACCAAACGCTGCTTGAGGGCGAGCTACCCCCCCCCCCCCCAGACTTCCCACAAGACGTGGTCCAGCACCACTTGTCGTTTTCAGTCGACCACGATCTTCCTACCTTTGGTTATTTTCTGTTCCAACCTTTCTCTCTGATCACCAATGTTTTGACATCAATCGTATTATTATTATTTTTTTTATTATTATTATTTACTTGGTTAACTTTACTTGCACACTGTTAAATTTATTATGGTGGGTCACAAGTTGATTTTCATAAGGGATTTGAAATTTTTCTTTACGTTAATTAGGGATATTTCCATCTGTCAGGTTTTTTAACCGTTCTGCCTGACTGTGTCGTTATTTTCTCCTCGGTTTCTTGCGGTTTTTTCTTTTTCAGTTTTTATAGCGAAATAATGTAAAACTTTTCGTATTGTTTTTTCAAAAATTATTCGCCTTTTAATTTCGTTTGTTTCGCGTGTCCGGCTGCTGAAGTCGTTCTTTATTTCCCTATTTTTTTTAACTACTATCTGGTCTGATTCGTTGTCAGACTCTTTGGAACTGGTTTCCGAAAAATCCGGATTAGAACTTTTAGAGGTGGCACTTTTTGAGGTATCACCTGCCCTTCCTTCGTAAATTTCTACTCCCCTGGAAGTAGCAGGTTTATACCCTAAGTCCTCGTCTTGAGTTTTCAACTCGGGAGATTTGAAAGATTCTTGAGAGCTTTGGGAGGAATCAAGGGGTTTTTGCGGGGTTCCTCCACTGTTTGAATGCCATGTCTTCAGGGGGATGGGGCATTTTTTGCTCTAGGGTTTCCCTCCATGAAGTCCACTGTTTAGGCTTGACCTTGGACACAGTTATATCATGAAATTGTCCTTGCTGGTCATCCTTGGGAGTTTTATTCTCGGGCAATGTACTTTGACTCGTTTTTATGGGGAAATTTATTAAATCCATAGCTTCTCGCAGGTTTATTTTAGTTAAATCTTTGGAGGAGTTTTCCTTACAATAATGCCGGGGGTTTCTACAGCTCTGTTTAATTCCTCCTTTAAAGACAAGGGTCTTTCTATCGGTGCTGCAGGGGAAGCCATATCGTCTGGAAATCTTTTGGGGGGACAAGGGGTTGAAATTCTATCGGGCAAAAATTGGTTTTTTGGGGATATTGTATAATCCAGTTCTACTGCACTCGCCGATAATTAAATTTTTGGATCCTTTGGTGTTTTTATTTCAGGGAAAAATCCTGGCATTAGGGATTGTGTCTTGGGAATAACTAGATTTTTCATAGCTAAAAATTATTCGAATTTTTCCTCATCACTGTTATCTTCAAAATAATCTTGTTTAAAATTTAAGCTCTGCCAATCTTGATTTGGGGGGCTCATTTTCGGCATCTGACGAATCAGTAGAGGAGGGACGTGATACCCATCTTTCAAAAAAGTCGGCTCTTTTTATTCGGCTAAAACATGCCTTGTAAATTCTTTCGCCATTGCGGTATAATATTTAACAATTAAAGTCACTATTGTGCTTTTTGACTCTTCTTTACGGTCCAGAATATTTGTTGGAAAGTTTTTTTCCTTCCGTTTTTGCCTTGTTCCTTAGGTAGACACAGTTTTCTGTCTTAAAATCTATGTTCCCTTTGACTTTTGGTTAGTTTCTTAGTTGTTGGTTTATTTTACATTTTTCCGACTCTTCCTTCACTATTATATAAGTTTTTCTCGTCCTATTTATGGATTCTTTTTTATAATATTCAGAGCTATTATAATACTGCTGAGATTCAATAATCTCATCATACGGGATTCTAAAATCACGACCAAAAAGTAGATAAAATGGATTATCTTTAGTTGTTTCTGAATAAGAAGTATTGATTACGTTAGTTAAATAAGGTAAGAATTGATCCCAGTCGTTCCTATTGTATTTCGTATAAAAACATAATAAGTTAGAAAATATTTTATGCCTGTTTTATATTTTACCATTAACTTGTGGGTGGTACGGAGCTGTCACCATTTTATCTATATTAAGAAAACTCATTAAGTCTTTTGTTACTTTTGAAACAAAATTGCTTCCGTTGTCACTCAAAACCTTATATGGAACGCCAAATTGTAAAAATAATTTCGCTAACGCCTTACTGTGGCGTAAGCGCTTTGATTTTTTAATGCTTTTGCAAAAGTAAATCCGAAAAAATGGTCTATAACTGAAAAAATACAAGTATGGCCTCTGCGAGAAACAGGCAAGCCTCCGCTTGTTTCGCATAAGTCAAATGAGATAATATCGAAGGGGTACTTTGCTACCGGGACCCTTCCCATTGGAGGATTAGGATAAGCATGGGGGATTTTTCTTAAGTTACACGCTTCGCATGTACTTACAAATTCTTTAAGTTTTGTCATTGCCGACGGCACGTAAAAAAATTGTTTCAATTTATGGAAAGTTTTTCATTACTCCTTAATGTCCACCTATATCTGAATGAAAACATTCAAATGTAGGTGCTATTAAGTTTTGTGGTAATACAGGTATTATTGAAGTTTGGTTTCTATTTGTCTCAGCAATCACGATTCTACATAGTATTTCTTCATTAAGATCATAGTAAAAATTATCTATTTCTTTTCTAAGAGTTTCGAATTTATCCGGTAACGCATCGTCATTCACAAAATAATTAATAAGCGCCGAACACATTTCGTCCTTTTCTTTGCTTTCTTTTTATATTTTCTATCGACAAGGGACAATAGTTAACCTTATTTTCCTTTACTGTGTCTTTGACTTTGTTTTTCTTAAATTCGTGTTTGCTCTTAGCATTGATAGCGTTAACTTCATTTTCCTCAGCTTCCAACGAAATATTTTCTGGGTATCTACTCAAAAAGTCACAATATGCGTTTTGTTTACCTTTCAAATGTTGAAATTCGTAATCTAGGTCTTGGATTTTCATAATCCATATAGCTAGAATTCCTGTGGGGTTTTGAAATATACGCAAGTGCTGCAAACTTTTATGGTCTGATTATAGTATAAATTTTCTACCAATTAAATAGGGTCTAAGTTTTTCCAAGTGGTGGATTATAGATAATAATTCTAAGTTTGTGGCAGAAGAACTAATCTCGCCTTTTGATAAGGTTCTACTCAAAGAGCATATAACTATTTCTATTTTTTTTGATTAGAAGGTCCTTGGAAGGGATCATGGTTTCCTATGGGAATTATTTGCGAAAAAATAGCCCCAATAACATTCGAACTAGCATCAGTCGTACCCAAGAATTTTCCTTTTTTGAAGTCAGGAAGTGATAAAATTGATTCTGAAGTGAGCGACTTTTTGTGTTGGTCTAGGGAATTTAGAACTTCTCGGGACCAGGTAACATTTTGGGAGCTCCCTTTTGTTAAGTTCATAAAAGTGTTTGCAGTCTGGGCATAATTGCTTACGAATTTTATAAATTATTCAGTAAGACCTAAAATTAGCCTTAATTCTTTTATGATTCTAGGGGGTTTGAGGTTTTCAATACATTTTATTTTATCAGGGTCTGGGGATATCTCTCCTTGTGTTACTACTACTCCTAAAAATTTAATTTTAGGTTGAAATAAATTTACTTTCTCAGGCTGGCATTTTAAATTGCCTTGTCTGAGCTTCTCGAACACCTTAGCTAATGTTGCTAAGTGTTGTTCAGTGTTTCCCCCCACGCATATGACGTCATTGACAAAATGAATGATATTCTTTAATCCTCTTAGCAGGTGTAATAGGGGTCTACATAGCGCGCTTGAACTTGTTTTAAGTCCAAAAGGTACCCCTTAGCATTCTTATGAAACATATTAATACACTGAAAATCGAGTTTTATGGAAGTTCTTGTTAGCTATTTTTACTTGGTGGTAGCCTTTGTTGAGGTCCAAAGAAGTAAAATTTTGTTTTTGCTTGAAATTGAGTCAAGAATTTCATCTATTGTTGGTAAAGGAAATTTATCGCTAACTACTTTCTTTTTGAGGGTTCTATAATCTGCTAGAAGTCTAAGATCACTATTCCTTTTTTGGTAATAGGATCACTGGTGCACTATACAGACTTATACTGGAGTGTATAATTTCATTTTTTTTCTAATTTATGGATTGTATTTTTTAACCACTCCTTTTGCTTGTACGGCAAGCGATATGACTGTTTTGCTACGAAGTTACCAGTCATTTAAATTTAGTGCTCATAAAATGGTATAGGTACGATGTAATCTTCAGATGTGGAAAATACATGCTTAAAATTCCATAATAATTCGCCTAATTTTTTCTTGAGTTCCATGTCTGTAATAGGATCCATATAGTTATAAACGTAAAACACTTGTTTAAAAATTGCGATTTAGTTACAGGATACTTGTCATTTGAAGTTTTAATGCCGTTAACTAGGTTTCTTATAGAATTTTCCCATCTATTTAAATCATTCTCCGATAAAACTTGGATTTGAACTAAACACGTCCCCTTTTTTATTGTAATTGTATCATTTTCGTGGTTATTAGTTACCCAAATAAAACCTTCTCCTTTGTCATAGTATATAATCTTTTCCTTGCATAGCAGATTTTCGGGAATTTCAGATGGGGTTGCAAGTCATATTTAAGATTTGCTTACCAATGGTTAAATAATTTGTGATATTTGAATTTTCTGTACCGTTTTGGGAGGGACTTTTATTTCCCTTATCATGAACCCATAATATTGTTTTTTATTTTCATTATTCATTTGGTGCACATTGATGCTAAGCCTTGCCATTCCGTGCCTCCTGTGGCTTCAAGTCGAGTTTTACTATATTTTTCCATAATTCCACTATTTTCTTGATTTCGTTTGACCTATATTGTTGCATGTCTGCTATTTCAATTTTTATGGACTCAATACTTTTATTACTTAAATTCACTTCCTCTCTGTAATTTCTTTCAGAATAATTGGACAAATTTCCAATTACTCTTTTTACTCCTTGCGGGATATGAGGTTCAGAAGATTGTGACATTATACCGGTAGAAATTTTGTTTACTGTTACGTTTTCTTTGTATCCTCTGTTACGATTCCTTAAGGTAAAAATTTCTTTCCCTACCATAGCTGGGTAGACAAGCCTCTCGTTTGCTACGTCTAATACCACTCTGTTGAACCTTAAACAAATTATGCCTATAATTGCTTCACACGGAAAGTTATTGCTTATTACAAAGTTGGTCTTGAAGATGCTTTTGTCCCTTCTTACGTTTAGGCAAACTAAACCTTTTGCGTCCAATTTATGCCCGTTCAAACTAGTTAAATTGGGATTGTTAAAATTTCTGTGTTGCCTAATATGCAGAGGCAACATATTAAATACGCATGAACTTATGATATTGACCGTAGCTCCGTTGTCAACTAAGGCCTTAAAGTAAGTGTTTTCTATCCACAAATCACTAAATAGAGGTTACTTGTTGTTAATACCTCTAAAAGATGGCACTACAATGTTCTTTGACCTAGTAAATAATCTGGCCACCCTCTGGATTGATTTTCTTTTTCTGAGGGGCCGGAAATGTTTCTCTGGGCATTTATTTCATGTGCCAGTGCCTGTAATAACTATTCAGACGTATGAGTTTCCGTGGAAATATCTAATTGACTTACGTCTGTCTACCTTCACCATGTGTTATTATGGTCACCTAGATGTCCCGTGTCGGTGCTGCTTACTGGCACTGACTGCCAATGCCGTTGGCTTGCAGAATTTTCATTTCCCGTTGGTAAATTTTCGTTATGTCTGTTTGGTAGTCTCGTATTATATTGGGCTTGGTGAGCATTTGGGTTTTCAGATTGGTAAGTAATCTTTCGATAGGGGGGAGGGTTATAAAAGTTGGGTTGGTACGCGTTTTAGGCTATTGATTGGCGTAATTTTCGTTGATTGTAACCTAGTGCACCACCGGTACTAAAATTTATTCTTCCGAACAAATGGTTGCCATTATTTTGACTATTGTCGACAACAATTCTGTACGTGTAGTTGGGGACATAACAGCACTCTCTCGCGATGTGTCGAGGTCAAATGCAGTTATAGGATCATATGAATGTGGAGTTATTTTTGTAATTGGAATGTTGGACAGGCTGAAAATGTATTTTTTTCTACCCAGCGGTTTCTTGCGTTTTATTTCTTTGTGGCACTAGGGAGTTATCCCTTGAAAAGAAATTGGGGGATGTCTGTTCGGCCTTGAAGTTTATTTTTGCATTTGAATCACTTAGGCTATTTATTTTTGCTTTACTGTGATTTGTCACCATTCTGTCTACTTCGATTAATTGCTTCTCCTCTTCAAGTTCAAGATCCAACGTCTGAATATTTTTGGATATTACCACTCTATATAGTTTTGGGGGTAGCCCTTGCAAAAAGGTATTTAGTATGACTTTTTCATACAGTTGCCCAGAACCTTTTCCGTAGTTTTCCTATACCGAAATGCGTATATTATTAAGATATTCTCTTATATTTTGTGAGTAATTAATGCTCACCGGTCCGTGTTTCAATTTATTTATGGAATTGGTTTCGCTAAACTATCGATAAATACTTTCAATAATTTAACAGCCCCATTTATTGGCAAATTAGCGTTATTGCCTCAGGTAGGCTTAATTTGTTTTAGACAAGTTATGGCTTGGCATTCCAATCGCAGAAGGAGCATGTTGACTAACGCTTCTAGCTCTGTTTTTGTTAGTTGTACAAACTGGGCTATCTGGACATTAAATTCGTCAATATCTGATTGACCATTGTATTCCTGGATAGACCTCGCTATTTTCATATTTTTCATGACCGACTTCTGCACTATTAATAAATTCCTTAGGTAGTCTGACATTTTTTTTTTTTTGCGATCGTATCAATTCAAAATAAATTTATTTTTTCACTTAACTGATTTCGAGAGAGGCCATTATCTCTTAAGAGACATTGTAAAGGGTTTCCTATCGTAGCTTAGTGGTTATAGACTTAATCCTTTAACTTATATATCTTTCCCTCCCTAACACTTAAATTCAAATTACAAAGTTTTATAGCCTAATTAGTTCGCAAGTTTTCCTCCAATTTTCGGCTTCGCCATTTGTAGCGATGAAGGTTTTTATGTGACTATAAAGAAAGTGTGGCTATAAAAGAAGGGGACTGGGCTTAATTGGTAATAAATATTGACCGCGTCGAAGGTAATATTATGCTCAAAGGTCGTGAACTTACACCTTATAAGTTCTCCGATAGCGCCGCTTATAGCGCTAAAGATTGTGCCAACAAGCCTCGCGCCGCAGCAATGGGGAGTGAAGTAACTTTATGACCACGCCGCCCTCAATCAATGAGAGACAACAAAATGTTTTTATATATGAATGTGAACTCTTCTCCTTGAGCTATCTAGCGATCAGATTCCCTGGGAAAGTCCTTGGAGATATGCGAGCTAATTACCTGCTATAGGCTGAATAAAGACATATAAAATGAAATTACCACAGGTAAAAACAAAGCAATAGATTTATTGAGACTTATATTTTTAAGTGAACAGCAGTGGGTCACTCCAAATAACAATAACGGTGACTGAGATACAACAATGAGAGATTTGCCACGCTCGAAGGGCGAAAAAATTTTATCTGAATGGTCCTGAATCCGATTTATGAATATTTCCAAAAATCACTTTTAGCCCACTATAAAACGTAGTTTTTTTTCCTGCGCTGTAAGAACTGGCTTACAATTGCCTCAAGTGGCCCAAGGATGCGAGCCCTTCGTCCAATAAATTGTCTTAAATATTTTTGTTGGTCCAAACTTTCACACGGTTCTTATCATTTAAACTTCCTTAGAAATATTGTGTATATCACCTTTTTTATTGCCTATTTTCTTAGCAAAATCCAAAGCTTGTATGGTGCCGTTCTTTGTCTGAGGCTGAACTGCGGGTTTTTTTTCTTTGCTAATTAAGGACTTTTCATTTTTTAAATTAGATTTAACTTAATTATAGGAAGTCGGAATTATCTTTAGAAAGAAGGAACTTTATTTTGGTATTT
This sequence comes from Artemia sp. Qi Xiang Cuo, assembly GCF_049724085.1. Taxonomy (NCBI): domain Eukaryota; kingdom Metazoa; phylum Arthropoda; class Branchiopoda; order Anostraca; family Artemiidae; genus Artemia; species Artemia sp. Qi Xiang Cuo. The sequence continues at coordinate 52,935,580 of NC_142810.1, forward strand.
TAAATACATCGCATTTTACTCACGGTACACTACCTAATATCAACAACTCGCATCTTTTTCGCATAACTTATGAAAATTCAAAATTGAAAATAAATATCTAGGGTTGGTTCCTTACTTTTCGACTATGTAGGGAGCGGTATCGATAATCGATACTAAATTTCGCTCTGCTGACAATATCATGACGATTTTTTTATGCCATCTCTTCAAGTTGAACTAGCACTAAACTTAATTTATAGGTAGTGTTAATGTTAAATCTGGAAGTACCTGCAGAACACAAGCAGGTAACAGACCGCGACGTGGCAGAACAAAAAAGGATGAATTTCACAGGTTTTTGGCACTTTTTACACAGGTTTTGAAAATTCATAGTGGCAACCCTGTATACTGGATAATTTTCTAGATCGACACTAAAAGTGTCCATTTTTGGCTGATTTGGACGCTTTTGTCCCTAAAAGTTTGGCAACCCCTGATGCCTAGCCTATAACAAATAAAAGAAAATTCGGAAGAAACGCGGGTTTTCAGGTATGAATATGCCTAGAATAGATATAGAGTGCTAAATATGTTTTCATTTTGGTGTCCTTGGTACTTTAAATAGACTATTTTAAAATAGATTTTTATATACGCCCAAATCTTTCACTTCTCATCAACACGATGATGAAGATAATTTTGTTCTACATAAATCCAATGGTAAAGTCAGGAAAATAAACTTCAGCTTACTTCCCACAATGCTAATGTTTTTATAGGTTATCTTTTTCCCTTGGGGAAGAGGGTGCCTCTCTTTCCTAATAGCCTAGAACCTACAAAGGTAGGCTTGGTAAATTGGTATATTTGCAGGTGGCAATATCATTTAGCTAGAATTAAAGTGAAAACATCATTTGATGCCTTTTTTTATGCTCTTTCATTATTCAGGAATCCCTTCTGTTGGGTAATTTGACCAGATGGCTAATTTGACAGTATATATATATACAAATCTTAGAATTAGCCAACTGACCTACCAGTATTTTAAGCCTAGGAGTCCAGCTGAACATAAGGAAACATATTAAGAAAACAATTCTTACTTCGTAATATACAGAATAATCCTAGTTAACACATTTTGCAGGGACAGAGCCTCTATCTTCACTTCTTTCCTTGTTTTTTTTCAGTTTTTCTAAGAAATTCATGAATTTCTTAGAACATATATATTTACAGAATATATAGCCTACCCCCAACCCCCTAATTTGCAAATATATACCTAGAATTGCATCTTCAATTTAAAGATAAAATCCATTTGCATCACAAATGAACTTTACTCCCATATTAGCCATGTGGCAGATGTCCCTTCTGTTTCAAATTGCATCTTGAGCCCTGAAAGGGGCCCCAAAGGAATTTCATTTTTGTAACAACACAAACAGGTCAATATCTACCAAATCATATTATTGAGTTAGGACTAAAGTGAATAGGCCTACACCATTCAATGCCTTTTTTAATGCTGATTATGAATATAATAAGCATTTCTATCAGAAATGAATTTCTGCCTCCCCCCTAAATAGGCCAATTCAGGGGTTGGTTAGGTTAGGTTAGGTATAGCCTATATAAGGGGGGGGGGGCTGAAATTCATTTACGATAGAAATGCTTATTATATTTGTAATCAGCATAAAAAAAGGCATCAATTGGTGCATTCACTTTATTTCTAACTCAATAATATGATTTGGTAGATATTGACCCACAAACAAGTTATAAACAAGGTAAATATTTACCAAATCATTTTATTTAGTTAAAACTAAAGTGAATATACCACATTATGCCTTTTTTTTATGCCCTTTTCACATATAATAATCATATTTGTTTTAATTGAATATTAGACCCAACCCATATATATACCAACTCAGGGTCTATATTTGCAAATGAGGGGGGTGGGGGTCATTTTATTTATGATGTAACTGAGAGTTAATTTTAAACTCCAAAAACCCCCCCAACCCCCCTAATGTGCAAATATATATACTGAATTGGTATATATAGTGGTGGGGGCTAAAATTCTTTTCCCAAAAACAAAAATGATTATTATGTTTGTAAAGAGCATAAAAAAAGGCGTTGAGTGGTATATTCACTTTAGTCATAACTCAATAATATGATCTGGTAAATATTTACCATCAGCAGTATTTAAGTTATTGAAAAGTTGTTAAAAACATATCACTAATTTATAAATAAGTTGTTCAAGAATGATATATTCTAAAATATTCATTTATAACAATTCACACCTCATTTATTGGGCAACACAAATATAAACCATTTCCTAATATTTTAAGTTTTTCAAATGCAGTCCACAAAATTAGTGCTGAATTTTGCAATTTGAAACTTTGCATTTGAAAATTCAGGGTATATATTTACACATTAGAGTGGCGGGGGGGGGGGGGTAAATTTCATCATAATTTTTCAGTGGACCATATAATGTAGCTAGGATAAAAGTGAAAACATCATTTGGTGCTTTTTTTTATGAACTTTCATAGTTCATATAAAATACCTTTGGGGCCCCTTTAAGGGCTCTAGATACAATGTGAAACAGAAGTAATTATTGAATTATTAAAGAGCATAAGAAAAGGCATCAAATGATATATTCACTTTCATCCTAGCTAAATTATAGTGCCACCTACAAATTTACCCGTAAATTTTTGGCAGTTCATATTATTGGCTTATAAATAAAATAAACATTCCACTTGATGCCTTTTTTATGCTCATTACAAATATAATCATCATTTACTCCCACCCCCTCAAGTGCAAATATATACCCTGAATTGGTATATATAGGGTGGGGGTAAAAGTCATTTCTAACAAAAAGGATTATTATATTTGTAATGAGCATAGAAAAAGTCAATGAGTGGTGTGTTTACTTTATTCATAATTCAATAATATGAACTGCCAAAAATATACCCTAAGGTATGCCAGTCATAAGTCTTCAAGCTTATGGAGCACAGGCTGGCATGCTTCTAATGGACCTAAACTTTATAAATTCAACATGGTGAATTCAAATATAGAAAAGTCAATAAATTGGTCTTGAATTAGGAATCTTTTGATCCATGTTTTTAATCATCCTACTTTCCTCTAAGCAAGGTTTTTGTTTTACTTGTACCTCCCAGCTATTTTGTTGGATTTGTGCTCTTTCTTCTTTTTTGGAGATATGATGTCAGAATTTATTAGTCATTTGTATTCTATAGATTGTCAATTGTCTGGAGTAGTTAAGAGACACTTACTGTGTGTTTGACTCAATTGGTGAAACATGGAAACACCTGACCTCTTGGATATCACTGCTGTTAAGCAAGGTAAGTGTTATTATAAATTTTTTAGCCAACTTGATGCTTATTTGCTGCTCCTGCTCAAAACCTTGGATAGTTATTGATATTTATTTCTTATTTTGTCTACTTTTGTTTGAAAATTGGATAAAACAACTTTAATACTTATCTATTATTAATTAAAAAATGTCTACAGAAGGATCTTTTTAAACTAGTATCTTAGTTATCATGGGCTTTTATTGCCTTTGTGTGATTTGATTAATATTTAACCTCTAATTATTGGTTTCGGTAATATTGTCTTCTCTCTAGAAAGTTACAGCAATTTTAGATGAAGGCTGGACAAGAATTGACAATCACATTAACAAAAATTGGATTGACTTGGAACATAAAGCAAAAAAACTTATAATCAGGAGGTGAATAATGAATTTTTCTAATGCCTTTGTTTCTTCATTTTGATTAGACCACATGACTCTGGCCTTTAAAATAGACATGACAATGATTTACCCTCCTACCCACTCTGCCTTCAGGTGACCAAAAATGTCCAAATTTGAGGTTTTCAGCTAGTTTACAATGTAAGGACATGTCTAAGAAAGGGGGTTTTAGAGAGATGCCTCTAGCAGTGCCCTTACCTAAATAAAAGGATAAATACCATGGGACCAGAGGGAACCTAAACCATAATCGTTTGGCTTTAAAATACTTTCGAGTTGTTTGTCATTTTAAATATGAACATACAGCAGATTATTTTGGCCATTTTGATATTTTCAATATGTGCAGTTGGCAGTTGAGATATTATGAGACAGTTTTCTTGTGCATTGGTGTTGAAATGAGCCTGTACCTGATTGTTTTTATTATATTTTGTCAGCAATTCTGTGTCTTGTTCAGCTCCTGAAAGCACTGAAGTTGAGCATCAGATTGATGTTCATAAAACATTTATTTATTTATTTTTCGTTAAATTTGTATTCTCTATTAGCTTTCCTTGCTTTATATATATATATATATATATATATATATATATATATATATATATATATATATTTACTATATAATGTGTGTACAAACACACACACCATCAAACACACACACACACATATATATATATATATATATATATATATATATATATATATATATATATATATATATATATATATATATATATATATATATATATATATATATATATATATATATATATACATATATTTAATATTTTCAATATGTGCAGTTGGCAGTTGAGATATTACAAGACAGTTTTTTTGTGCATTGGTGTTGAAATGAGCCTGTACCTGATTGTTTTTATTATATTTTGTCAGCAATTCTGTGTCTTGTTCAGCTCCTGAAATCACTGAAGTTGAGCATCAGATTGATGTTCCTAAAACATTTTTTTTTTTTTTTTGTTAAATTTGTATTCTCTATTAGCTTTCCTTGCTTTATATATATATATATATATATATATATATATATATATATATATATATATATATATATATATATATATATATATATATATATATATATATATATATATATATATATATATATATATATATATATATATATATATATATATATATATATGCTATATAATGTGTGCACAAACACACACAACATCAAACACACACACATATATATATATATATATATATATATATATATTTCGAACAAAATGGCTTAACTGTCTCACAAGAGGGTGTCGGGGGAGGGGGGGGGGGCTAGTTGTCCTCATATGACTGTTGGATCTTAAAAAGGAAATATAGCTTTCAATTTCAAATCAAATGAGCCTCATCTGCAGTTTATAGACCATCCATTGCGTAAAAACTTTATATGCCCCCGGGTCATAATTTACAACCATTGTCCTAGGACTCTGAGGGTTTTTTCAGCCCTGGAGGCGTTGTTATATGTTCTTCGGACTTTTTTTTAACAGAATTGCTATTTCAAAATTTCTGTCGGATGCATTTAGGGTAAGGAGGACATGGGGGGGGGGTAATTGCCCTTCAACCATTTCTGACTTAAAAAGGGCACTAGGCGCTCTGTCCCAACGCATACTATTTATAAACAATGAAAGAATTGCCTAGCGCTACAGTCCCTACCCAAAGGGCTAGGGGGGGACATCCCCAATGGCATAATTTCTGGACCTTTCAACAATGCTGAACAAAATAGATGTCTACAAATTTTCATTGGCTGCTGATTTTCGGGAATGATAGACGTGGTGGGGGGGGGGGGGTTGTCCTGAAATCCCTTTTTACTCTTATAAATGGCACTAAACGTCGATCTTTTGAGCCCAATCAGAAGTTTATACGACTATCCATTCCATGAAACCTTGAATGTCCCTGGGGCATAGCTTACAACCCTAGTTCAAGGGCTTTTAGGGGGTTGTGTCAACGCTGAGGGCATTGTTATATGTTCATTGGACCATTTTCATCAAAATGACTATCTCAATGTTTCTGTTGGATGTATCTAGGGAAAAGAAGACGTGGGTGGAGGGGGTGGCTGTTCGCCCTCAAAACGCCTATGATTCTTAGAAAGGGCACTAGAACTTTCAATTTCCTATCGAGTGATTTTTGAAGTTTTAACGAAAACCCTTTCTACACAATCTGCCTTGGTCAGAAGTAAAAAATAAACTCAAACCTTATCGCTTTTTCATTCACTAAATAAAAAAACAAGTTTTTCTACTTAAAGTAAGGAACAATTTTCACAGAACAGAAGAAACTGTTGTAGGTCAATAGGAACAATATTGCCGGGTGTCTTTATCTTTGTTCGGAATAGGAGTCAATGTACCAACACAAAAAGAATCGGGGATAATACCAGAATTAAAAATGATTTGGTAAAACAAACGGAGATGCCGCAGCAACTAATCACTTGCATGTAATAAATGAAAGCCACATAATTGATCATAACCACACGAGAACTTTTTCGAAAGTGAATGATAGCACTATAAATAGCAGAGGCCGTAACTACAAAACCAATATCGGATTCAGTATCAACTAGACTATCCACTAGTGTTGATTCATAGCGAGTTTCTAAGACTGGGTCAGGTGGCGAAAATTCGCTGGTGAAATAGTTTATCCAGTCACTCTCACTTGGAAGCTCTGAAGCAACACCTTTTGACTTTTTCCTCCCAATAATCTCCAAATTTCATTTGGGCTAGTTGCAAGACGCTCTCTCCTGCAGTCAATAATCTCAGCTTTGTGATTGGCAAGACACTTAGAAAAACAACGTGTGGTATATAACCGTATGTCATTAACGGCAACATATTTTGGCTGGTTGTGATCATTTCGTATTTGGGGCCAAAACTTTGAAGATTTGCAACTTTGCTTTAAAGTCAGATTTATCGACCACCCAGGTATTTCTGAACCCGAACGTCTTTACGTACAGGAACAGGGTTGCCATCGTCAGTAGGATTTTACTAGATCTAGTAAAAAAAAATCTAGTAAATTTCCCGAAATCTAGTAAAAAGTCATGATTTGAAGTAAACAAAACTTTTGTTATTTTGCATGAATTCTGAAAAAAAATTAGGGTCCATTTATTACAAAATCTGATTTCGATTACGTTAGATATTATGGCTACTATTGCTCTCATTTTTGCGATTTCGCGTCACCCCAATCGTTTAAAAATAACTACTTTTCTCTCGGCTTCTTCTTGATACTCGCTTTGAAAGGAAAACAATTTAAAATTAGGACTGGTATGCCGGCTGAATTTGTTTTCAGAAAATTTTCCCAGACTCTCATAACAGCTGCTACGTTATATAGTTAGCCTTGTCCCTTATAAAGGACGCTGCTGGAAACAAACTTTTTCCATAATTGCCAAAGTTCTTTCTGACTCTCTGCAGCTTGCCCCATTCAAATGCTGGAGCAGAGAGACAGTTCTTGATTTTGTCGGTCATCAAAACTAAAAATCGGAATAAGTCAAATGTCTCGAGTGTTTCGTCCCTGATGAAAACGAAGGGATTTGACTCGGGCTGTCAAGAAATGGAAACAAGTAGATCCCTTCAATCAGAATTCAATAATAGTGGATACTTTGAATTCGGATGAGGCCGAGAACAATTAAAGCCTTTTAAGTGCGACTTTTTTAAATTGTGACTACAGATTTTGCTTCTTACTTTTCAATTTGTATGATTTGCTTGACCTGAAGACTGTTGACACAATGTTTTTTTAAAACTAATTATCTTATGTTATATAAGTTTTCTTTTTCTTGGCAGTCCTAGTCCAATTTGAGGTGCACTTTTAAATTTAAATATTTTTACAACCAAACCGGTAGCCGATTACGTCGTATTCGTTTTGAAGTGACATAGATTGTGTTGGTTTTTGATTCCCTTGAATACAAACGAGAGAGAATCCAGAAAAAATCAGTTCAAAAAATATTAACTTAACTACTTTAAAATTTGCCAGTAATCTTTGTGAGCAGCTTATCCCTTATTTTAAAGACCAGTCCAATTATTGTTTTAAAAGTGGCAAATTTCCTCTTAAAAATGCAAAATTGAAGGGTTTAGATTCCAAACCTAAAAACGGAAACAGGGGACAAATTTCATAAGCCGTCACTTTCAAACACCTCAGATTCTAAGCACTCCATCACCTGAATTGCTCTGTGAATATGAGTTGTAGCTGTTTTTCTTCGTTGATTGTTTTTTAATTTTTCCATATATCTGAATTTTATGAACTGAAGACCATTGATAAATTTAAAGCCAGGCTTCACCAGCAGGATTTCCAGAATCTAAGATTCCACACTATTGTTTGACGTCTTGGATACATCGCATCCGGAATATGAAGCCTATCCAGTAGTACATCCAAATAATAAAAAAAAATTATTTTTGAACTTATAGGTTTCTGGAATTTTCAATCATACTATGAAAACGAATTAAAAGTGAGAAAAACGAAGAAAAAAGAAAAAAAGATTATGGAAATTCTATTGATTATCCCCCTATAGTAAAAATCAATACATGGTGGTGCGCGTGCGGTGGTAGCCGCACGCGCAAACTTTTTTTTGAGTATTTAGTAAAAATAGATGCGATTTAGTAAATTTTTCCTCTCAGATCTAGTAAATTCTTCCAGGCCAGGGTGGCAACCCTGTACAAGAACGGCGCAGCGCTCAGCTCAATGATTTGCATGTGTGAGTTCACTACAGTAAATGTTGATTAGAACTTTTTTCTCTTACTCGGTGAGGTCTGAGGATTGTTGCAGCAGTTGGAAAGGAATCTTAATTTTGTCAAATGTGGCATCAAGCTCTGCTTTATATACAACAGCATTTATTTTGTTCCAGTCATATTTGAATTCCCACTTCCGTTTCTTTTCATCTTTTTTAAAGCGTACACTATCAAAAACAAAAGAGTTGGAGATAAGTAAATGATCCGATACTGATATTCTAAAGTCAGCATGGCTTGAGCCAATTGCAGTCATGCCGCTCGAGCAGAGCATGAAATCAAGCGAACTTGTCACTCTGAAGTTATGGATATACGTATACAAACGGTCATTTGGGACAACATACAGATTGGACAGAGCAGACAGAAGTATTTGACATCTTGAGTGATCTGGCACTGAGATGTCACAGCTCACGTCCCCGGCGAGGATTACTCGATGAGATGCGTAGGCACACTGCTGCAAAGATTTAGCAAGCTTTATTGTTGTACGGGAGAATTTTTTTCGGAAGCCATTTTCTTGTAAGCAGTTGGTAAGTAGCAGCAATATACTATGAAGTTTGCATATTTTATACCAAGAAAACACTCTTTCTCGACAAATACTGATGCCGAAAGGTAAAACTGATATTAGTATTGCCAGTCTGCTGGAAGGTCTTCCTCTGCCCGAATTCTTAGCTGGCACCCCGTAAAGGCGAGTTTTGTCATTCACTTATAAAAGGGAAAGCGAGTCGGCTGAAAGGAAATGTTCTCGTAGACACAAAACGTCCTTACAAGACATCAAGCTTTCAGTTAGTGGGAGTTTATTGACAACACCGCCATTCAGATTCCATGAACACACTTTTAGCTCAGAGTTGGTCATGGCTTCATCATGAGCTTTCTGGCTACATGGCACTAAACACTGTAGCACGAATGGTCTGTCTGCTTACAGAGAGCACACTTCAGTGCAGAATTGCATGGGTTATCTTTATGATTTACATGATTGCCACTGCAATGGAAACAGCAAATAGCGTTTTTACAGTCCTTAGCAGTGTGGCCACACTCTTGGCACTGAAAACACCTCATTGGCAAATACCGATACGTGTCCAGTCAGAAACGTTCAGCCCAGAGTGATAGGGTTGTTCATTGCTACTTGTAAATCGTCCTTACTTTCAAAGACATGCTTGTATGAGCGAGTTTGTCGAATTCTCTCCGCTTTCATGAAATTCCTAATCATTGAACATAGATTGTTCGGCGAGATCTTATCGGGAATATGTCTCACAATACCACAATGAGCGGGGGTCTTCAGCTGAGCATCAGTGTCTATAGCACTGTTTAGTGCTTCAGCAAGAGACTTTGCTGCATCTTTGTCATCAAATATCACTCGCCACTCTTTGCTAAGAGTCCTCAGGTTCACTATATGGGTGCAGCAATCACCATCAAGGCCCTCAAGATACTCCTTGCGACTGCTGGGCTTTTTGAGTCCTTTCGGAGGCTGTTTGAGAATCACAGAGTAAGAAGGTTTTGCTGTATCCGGAGGGTTTGTTGCATTTGCACCCGCAGTCGCACTAGCATTATTTTGTGCCGATCTCAAGGAGCTTAGGTGGTCAATAAGATCCTCCACAGTAAAATGAAGCTCATTGACCTGGCGAGTGAGTGTAGCTGTAACCTCCCCTGAGAGTATGGCCTCATCAGGCTCATAGATTAAAAACCTGGGGAGGTTTACTCTCTTCTCTTCACAAGTCAAAATGGCTCTTATCAGATCAGCAACCATGTCCTGGGGTTTAACACGATCTATAGAACAAGTAGATATAGCGGCTAACTGCCATAATTCATCCTTTGCCTTAGTCAGCATATCAACTTTGAAATACTGTATTGCCTTCACCACTATTTCATCATATTTGTTATCCGCTTTGATTGCTCGGAAGACGAAGTTCAAAACCGGGCTATAAACCAAATCTGGCTTCACCCTGCTCATTTCTTTTTCGGAATGAAATAGCCTCTGACGCAATAAACTAAATCAGTGGGCGGTCAGATTCAGATGCAAAATCACAGAGCGTAGTCCAATCAGAGAGGCCGGGGGTGGAGCAAATAGTCATCAGAGAATACTGAAATCACCCAGGAACAAGGGAAGTGTAGGGACTCCCTCACCTTTTCCTCGCAATATATATCCATATATATATATATATATATATATATATATATATATATATATATATATATATATATATATATATATATATATATATATATATATATATATATATATATATATATATATATATATATATATATATATATATATATATATATATATATATATATATATATATATATATATATATATTGGCAATCATATCCAAACCTTTTTCTGTCTACCTCTTTGCGCCCTTGTGCTGTGAGAATTGCAAGGTGTCGTAAAATATGTAAGATCTTCAGAAATTTCAAAAATTTGTTTCAATCGTTAAAACGCAGGATGCTGATAAATTTGGTCCCAATTAACTGTTCCACTATTATGGGCCATTATAATTAACAGATCAAAATAACATTGTAATAAAAATTACAATTATAACATTGAATTAAAATTGATAGAATAACATTGAATTAAAATCAAGTATTTTGCAGTAGGTATCCAGACATGGCTAATTGTAGAAAAAGCCAAGACACATAGTCAGAGTAATTGGGAGGCAAATCTCGATAAGCCCTTTTTAGGATTGTATAAAAATGATGTCATTTCATTTGTTGATAGATAAGTCTATCTATCATCCATCCATAGGTCTCCTAGGGCAGAACTATGATAGATAGTCATAGAATTAATAATTGAGGCTAGTGTAATTATAATTGGGGCTATATGTATAATTTGCACAAATGGCTCAGTGAATGAATAGAAATAAAACTAATGCTTGCAATCGTATAAATATCTTTTCATTTTGGTGTAAGTTGCAGCGGCAGGCATGTCGCAATTTTTGTTGTTTCGGAAGTAATATATATCTTATACTATTTTAATCTGACGGTTTATTTTTCAAACACGCATTTTACTTTTCACTATCTAAGTGGGGCGGAAAGGGGGAGTATTCAAGATAGGAGATTGCAAACCTCAACTTAAGGAATTTCAGCCACGTAGGCATCAAACAAAGCCAAAAGCTTTCTCACTAAGCAGTTTCTTTTTCAAAGCAAGTCCTAAACTGTCGTTTACTATGGATCATGGTTTGCGCTTTACTAGACAGCAGCTATTAGCTTGTGATAGTTGGCAATAATCCTCGCAAAATTGTTGTATTTTTAATTTATATCTTTTTTCAAACCTGTGTTCTTCCGTGAAATACCATGTAAGACTTATTTTGTTGTGAGTGTTTTATTTAATTTGTACTCTAATTACTATAGAATCAGAGGATACATCCTCAATAGATGATGAAGATGTTTTTGGAAGTGTACATCCTATATTACCAATGGATCATGACGCCAATCTTTTTTCTATTTCTCCTGGCACTTCTGCAGATGATATACCTAGTTCTGACCGTCTTAAACCGGTGTCGAAAGGTAGCGGAGAAGAAGGTATGCTTCAGATATCTTGAGCTTCTTCTGTATGTTCGCGAAGAAAAAAGTGTATTTTACACTTCCTTTAAAATTGTTGCGAGGCGTGGAAGAGGTCTGATTGCCGTATCTGAGTGCCCTGGCTTTATTTGAAAAGAAATATTTAGCTAGTAAAATTCTGGAATGGTTTATATTACTGGAACGCAAAATACTGTATCTTGATTAAATTCCCTGAACAAAATGACACACCTTTATTCTATTTGGAACTCTTTTTTGCTTTGGGGACTCATGAGAGCTCTTTTCTAAATTTAAAAATTTAAAGATTTTTTTTTGTGTTGCTGGTGCAAGTATATAATCAGTGTCGTATCCAGGGGGGGGGGGGTCCGGTTTGAACCCCCCCCCCCCCCCCCCGAATTGTTTTTCTGACTCGTATAAACATAGCAAAAATGGATATAAAAAAATTTTTGTATGTGTTTTTTTAGGTTTTGTGTGTTAGCCCCCCCCCCGAAATTTGTTTTTTTTTTTAGTAAAACCCCCTCCGAAAAAAATCCTGGGTACGGCCTTGTGTATAATAGCTAGAATTATCATGAAACTTTTAAAGGAGCTAATTCGATCCAAAATTATACGTTCTGTTGCCCTTTCTAATAGTAAGAAGAAATTGGAGGGCAGGTAGCCCTTCTCTCTGGCCCATTCATTTTCCAATCATATTCAGCAAAATCTTGAAACAGCCATTTTGTTCAGCATTGTAGAACAGTCCAGCAAATACCTCTTTAGGGATTTGGGCATTTCAACCCGCCACAATTAGGCAATTGGACCATTATGCTTCAAAATTAAATGTTGCTTTAAAACTAAATCAAACGACATTGTGTTTATGGTTGTCAATAAAACACCTCAGCAATATATTGAAAACAACTGGGGGTATTAGCCTAAGTTCAAACTTTTAGGGCTATTACTGATATTACTACTTCTGCTCTTACAAATTAAATAAATAAAAAGAGCGTCTTTGGAAGTAATCATTTGCCTTTGGAAAAGAGAACCTTTTAGAAAAGATATTAAGTTTAAAATAAAATGTTGCGTTAAAGCTAAATCAAAAAGCATTGTGTTTATGGTGGCCAATAAGAGACTTCACCAATATAGCGAAAACGACTGGGGGTATTAAGTTGAATCTTTTAGGGTTACTACTATTACTACTTCTGTTCTTACAATTTAAACAAATAAAAAGGGTGTCTGTGGAAAAGACACCCTTTTCCTTTTTTTTGAAGTAAAAAAAGTGAAAACATTTAAAACGTATTTTGTTTTCAGTAAAGTGCAAATTATGTACTGGTTTTGAGATGACAAGGGGGTTTATCAGCCCTAGTCATTAATCTTAATTAGATAAAAAAAATCAAGTTTTTTTTAACTGAAAGTAAGGAGCAACATTAAAACTTAAAACGAACAGAAATTATTCCGTATATGAAAGGGGCTGTCCCCTCCACAACACCTTGCTCTTCACGCTAAAGTTTTTTATTGTTTTAAAAAACAGGATTGTGAGAAAGAGTCAAATTTTAACGTAAAGAGCAAGGCGTTGAGGAGGGGACAGCTTATCTGTTTTATATTTTGTTCTATTCTTCTCTGTGGTTTTCGTTGTATCCTTTATACATGAGCTGTTTTCAATCAGAAGCAAAAATCCAACAAAAAAGTAGCAGCTGTCAGTTAAAACACCAAAGTTTGTCAAGTAAGTAAGAATTGTATAAGATGGACTTGAAATGGTTTGTCTGTGGGGTACTTTTGTATTATACGCCACTCACGCAAGTTTACTCTGAGTAAAACTCGAGAACAAACCGGTTTCTCCGTTGGTTTCTGTCAGCTTAGCGTGAGACAAGACAAAGACATGTGACAGAATAGACGGGGATATGTTATTAGGGCTATGTATTTGCACATTAACGGGGGGGGGGTTACAAACTTGGACAGTTTAAATTTTGAAAACATTTCTTACTTCATTATATGCAGAATTGTACCTAACACATTTTGCATGCAGAACCGCTATACTTCACCTGACCCCCCCCCCCCCCAATGTGCAAATACAAAAAACAAATTATGTTTCTAAAGTAACGAAGAAACCGGTTTGTTATCGAGTTTTGCACGGCGTAAACATGAGCAAGTGGTGCATAATACACAATTACCGTCTGAGCATTTATCTTGGGCTATCCTTCGATGTGTATTAGAACCAGCTCGTCTGTAATAGACCCCCCCCCTCTCCTATTTCATTGGGAATCTAGACTTTACCATTCAACGCTTTGCATTTAGTGAAGTATTTTTACTCTGAAGCAATACTCCCATTTATGCGCTGACCTGAAGTATTTTTTTTTAACTATTTTATAAGTCAATGTGTATGTTGTCTTGTTCTTTTGAAGGTTCTATGATGCCCCAGTACTATGGCATACCTTGGGGAGTTTATCTTGCAGGAATGATACAAGGTGGTCCTGGCACGGAACTACCCCCTGGGGCCATGGTCCAAGCTCAACAGGGAAATGCTCAACAAAGAAGACCAAGTTCCCAATCCTCTTTGCAGGAAATGGCCGCTGCCGGTGGCCCAACTGGCTTACCACAGGTCTGTATGGATTTTTCTTAAGGGAAAATACTTTCTCTATATTTTCGCTTTTTTATAAATATTAAAATTGAAAGCACATGTCGCAAGGAATTTCTTATGTAATTCTCTCGTAGATGGTGTTGTATACTAAATCATTCACACAACGAAAAGCAATATTATCCACTGTCCATTGGCAAAAGTCTCATATGCTGGCTGCTATATTGTTTTAGAAACAACTCACAGCCATGCTTGCGTTATGTATACACGGAGACAAGTGATTAATTAAAAAAAAAAAACAGCCAAGCATATGCATTGCTAAATGCATCAAATTAGAGATGACTAGTCAGCAAATGAAGTTATAATGAAATTAGCTTAAGTTAAGAAACTGAATGAAACTTTCAGGAATCAATCGAGGATCTATAATATAGCCCGGAAAAGGTATTGCCTAGCCTTCATCTCTACCCTTTTCTCATTTGTAATCGCTGTAACGGGACAGTAAGTCCAAACATGTTGGAGGGGTGTTTTTTATTGATGTCACCCCCCTTAACCTGCGTAAAAACCTGCTAGGAAGTGTGCAAATCCCCCGTGCAAACTTTTACACATATCTCAATCGAAGTTTAATTAAACTGGATTTCTCCTTTTGGCCTCGGAATTGTGTTTCCCTTATGGGTATTCTCATTAATTTTCAATTAACAGTTTTGTTACTACTAGGTCCTTCCTGTTTTTGTAATTTTAGGCGACGTATTTCTTACTTCCTTGTTCTTCTTCTGGGCTTTAATTTACAGCAATATGGGAAGCACCAATTTTGTCTATTTTATTGTAGTAAGATTGTGGTAAGCCATTTGCTGTAGATATCAAAGTTAGCTCATCAAAAGAATTAAATGACCTGGACTTTCAATGTAAAACTTCCAAGAAGAACTGTCAATGTAAAACTTCCAAAATGAACTTTCAATGTAAAACTTCCAAAATGAACTGTCATTGTAAAACTTCCAAAATGAACTCTCAGTGTAAAACTTCCATAATGAACTGTCAGTGTAAAACTTCCAAAATGAACTGTCAGTGTAAAACTTCCAAAATGAACTCTCAGTGTAAAACTTCCAAAATGAACTCTCAGTGTAAAACTTCCAAAATGAACTGTCAGTGTAAAACTTCCAAAATGAACTGTCAATGTAAAACTTCCAACATGAACTGTCAGTGTAAAACTTCCAAAATGAACTGTCAGTTTAAAACTTCCCACATGAACTGTCAGTTTAAAACTTCCAAAATAAACTGTCAGTGTAAAACTTCCAAAATGAACTGTCAGTGTAAAACTTCCCTCATGAACACGGGACTCCAAGTTTTCCAAGTTTATCACTGAGTTTCCAGATATACCGTAGAGTGGTGAAGGTTTGGTTTCCAATTGCCGGAGTAACTAAAGACAGGGGGATTGGCTCATTATTTTCTTGTATTACCTTTTTAAATCTTCTATCTATAATATTCTCAATAAGTTTAATGAAATAACCATTACTAAGTAAAGTATCTTTAATTCAGATGTTACGTGATTGTGTGGACGATTTTTTAGAACTGTTTCCTCTTACCCCTCTTTTCACAGAAGGAGATAACGATCATTGTGGGTGGGTTTGCTATAGACAGAAAATTCAAGATGAGGAATATTTTTTAGAATTAAAAAATCTAAGAAAGGAAGCTTCCCTGGATCCTCTCCGCTCTAACGGAAATTGGATCGAAAGTTTGAATCGGGTTTTGAATTGGGTTTGAATCGAAAGTGTTCAAATGCACCGAAAAATCGTTTTCCTCAATTCAACGACTTTTTTCATGTATGCATTTCGGACTTAGATCAATTAAATATCTATGTTATGCAGAACCCAATCCGTCTTGTGCCCCTAACACATAAACAAAAATGACCTCATATGATTTGTCTGCCCTAAATACATTTAATACGAAAAAATAATTATTATTGCTGTTTGAAGCTACTAGATTATATACAGTAATGTCTCATATAGAATTCAAAAGAAGTATAATAAAAAAATGTTATGCATTTGTCTGATTGTCACCAATTGGTACAAAATGGTCAGTAGCCACTAATTTGTATAGTCCCCAGGTTCGTATCCGGGATTTTTTTTCGGGGGGTGGGTAAACACAAAAAAAATGTAAAAAAATTGTTTATATCCATTTTTGTAACATTTTTACGAGTCAGGCCAACATTTCCTGGGGGAGGGGGGGGGGGCTCAAACCCCTACCCCCCTGGGTATGGCTTTGGTCCTCAAGCTTAGGTCCATAAAAAAAAATTATCTGCAGATAATTTTTACTATAAAAATATCTAATCTATGAAGCTGGAATCTTGATGCATAATTTCATTCAACTTCATTATAGTCGTGGTAGCTTAACGGAGGGAAAAATGATTCCCATACAACATGATAGACTAGTGTTATGAAATAGACTACTACTAAAAAACTTTAGTTGCAAGGTGAATTTTAGAATGGTCAATCATTGCACGTGAAGCAATTCCAGCCTTATCTAATGCTTTATTCAACTCTTTCTACATAAGTTACTTACTTTTAGGTACCTAAGGGTCGCCAAGTAATTCGAACCTACGTTGACCAAAATTGCTCCCTCGTTATGGGCAATATGAGAGGTGTGGGTACTGGCACTCCTGTAAGACTGGTAAGTTCTACGCCAGTCTTTATAAATGCTACTGGAGCTGGTGCTGTCCGACTCATGACTGCTGGTCAACAGCAGACAATGCATCAACCTTCTACGCCACAACAAGGCCTTTACGGTCAACCCAATAAGCAACATTCCTTAAATTCTGCTGGGGGAAGTAGTACGAGTGCGCTAGGTAAGTTTTTTTGTTTTTCAAAAAATAAGGCGATTTTTATTGCAATTTTATTTTTCTATTATTCGTAAAACTGCCGAGAGACGTAGACATGGCACATCACCGTGAGGCTGACCTTTGTATCAATTCGTCGCTATTGTTCCTAAACGTAGTATCTGGCATTTCAAGCTTCTGAGGTACGGTAATTGCCAAAAAAGGTTTTCAAAGATATTCTCCAAAGGAGGATCAGCACGGTTACGGAGGGCCATGTTGGTAACTTCGCTTACCTTGGTAGTATTATTAGTAAAGACGGTGGGAGCAGTGAAGATGTTAAAAGTAGAATAGTCAAGGCTCAGGGTGTTTTTTCACAGTTAAAAAAAAAAGTCTTTAGAATAGGAAGGTAAGTCTGCAAACCAAGATTAGAATATTGAAATGTACAGTAACGACAGTGGTCAAATATGGCTCTGAACCATGGGCGGTCCGAAAACTGGGTGAAGATTTACTAGATGTTTTCCAGAGACATTGCCTACGAATTGTTCTGGGTACACGACTTTCCTAACAGTAGACTATACGAAAAGTGTGGTTCAATCCTGCTTTTAGGGCTATAATGAAAAAAAAGTTGAGATGGCTTGGGCATGTTCTGCGGATGAAGGATGACAGATTGCCGAAGATTGTCATTTTGACCAACCATATAGGGCTAAATGGAAAGCAGGTAGTCCTCGTCTGGGGTGGGAAGATGTCATAAAGAAAGATTTAAGGGAAATGGGAACTTTCTGGGAGGTTGTAAAGCGGGAGGCTTTAAATAGATTGGGATTGAGGAGGAGCGTGTGTAGCTGTGTTTGCCTCAGATAGCTTGGTGCTGCGGTGAGTAATAAGTAGTAGTAGTAGTAGGCCAGAAGGGTCAAAATCTGACTGTTTATACACTATCCTACTGATCCTCCTATTAAGAGCAGCTCAGCAAACACTTTTTTGGAATTTCAGAACTTTTTGAGTGTCAAATACGATCATTAGTGACCTTCAGCTTACATATGTCAAATACATATAGACGAAATGGTTCTTGGGTATATAAGCATATTGCGGAAAATTTAATAGGGAGCGTTTTGTTGGCATCATTTTAGAATTGAGTGCTTTGCAATGCTTAGTTTTGTTGTGGAATGGTCCCTGTTGGGCACTAAATCATCAATCTATATAATATCTATATAATCTATATAATCAAAATATCAATCTATGCTACTTTTTGGGTACATTCTATAACATTCTTTTTCCAATGGAAACTTCGAAAAAAAAGCAAGTAATTCAACTGTTTAAGCTTATGGTAAATATTTCTGATCAAACTTTTCATTTTGCTGGTCTCATATCTTTAATGACCCTTGATTTCAGAAATGCCAAACCAAACATATTATAGCGGCAGCTAACTTCTCCTTTTATTGAAAGATTTCAGATTATCTATATTATGATTGGATATTTTTGTTTAAAGAATGATTAACTATTATTGAAGGTTCTTCTGTTAAAAAATTAAACATTTGCTCTTGTTTCCATTTCTTATTCCCCCCTCTATAATATCCCATAGTATCCCATCTTATTCCCATTCCATAATATCCGCTATCGTTAAAGCTGGATCGCGTCAACTAAAAAGACAATCGCAGTACTAATAGGTTACCAACATTCTAATTTTAGCATCATGTATGGATTCGAACAGTTCGATGTAACGAACTGTAAGTAAGGAGTGACCCGGCTCAATAGTAACCGAAAATCTATAAATCGGAATTTTAATACCAATATATACATCAAAAGAATCAGATTTGTATGCTGATTTCAAATATTTAATCAAGTTTAGTCTTACCCAACAAAAGTTACGAGTCTGAGAAAATTTACCTTATTTTCAAAAAAAGGGGGAAACACCCTTAAAAGTCATAGAACCTTAATAATAATCACACCATCAGATTCAGAGAGAACCCTACAGTAGAGGTTTCAAGCTCCTATCTACAAAAATGTGGAATTTTGTATTTTTGCCAGAAGAAAGATCACGGATGCGTGTTTATTTGTTTTTGTTATTTTTTTCCCAGGGGTGATTGCATTGACCCTGTGGTCCTAGAATATTGCGGAACGGTTCAGTCGAACGGAAATTAAAAGTTCTAGTGCCCTTTTTAAGTGACTAAAAAATGGAGGGCAGCACCCACGCTCATTTTTTTTGAAAGTCACTCGATCAAAATTTTGAGATAGCCATTTTGTTCAGCATGGTCGAAAAATATAGTAACTATGTCTTTGAGGATGGTTAATCCCCCACAGTGCCCGGGGGAAGGACTGCAAGTTATGAATTTTGCCCAATGTTTACATATTGTATTGGTAATTGGGAAGTATACAGACGTTTTCAGGGGGAATTTTTCTGGTAGTGGGGGAGCGGTCGGGGGTTACGTGGGAGGATCTTTCCATGGAGGAAGTTTTTATCGGGAAGGGACATTGCTACGAAGGGGTCACCGAATTTCCTAGCATTTTTTACAAAAAAAAAGATCAGATATTAAATAAAAAAGAGTTTTTCAACTGAAAGTAAGGAGCTTCATCAAAACTTAAAACGAACAGAAATTATTACATATATGATTGGGTTCGCCCCCTGTTCAATACCTCGCTCTTTATGCTAAAGTTTTTAGTACTTTCATAAGAGCTATTTATTCTAATTAACGGCCTTTGTGATTAAGGGGTCATTCTTAAAGAACTGGAAAAAAATTTGAACTTTAGTGTAAGAGCGAGGTATTAACTAGGGGGGCGAGCCCCCTGATATACGTAATAAAAATATACAAATATAGAAGTTTGTTACGTAAGTTAGTTTTTAAGTTACGTATATTTATTACTAATAGAAACGTTCCTAAATAAAATTAAACAACTTTCGAGAAAGCCATTTAACCAAAAAACGTAAAATTAATATGGAAATTTCGTTTTAATCATTTATGTACGGTGAGCCAAAATAAAAACCTGCATTAATTCAAAAACGTTCAGAAATTAAATTTAAAAAAAAAGTTTGTTTAACTGAAAGTAAGGAGCGATATTAAAACTTAAAACGGAACAGAAATTAATCCGTATATGAAAGGGGCTGTCCCCTCCTCAATGCCTCTCTTTTTACGCTAAAGTTTGACTCTTTTTCACAGCTTTATTTTTTAAAACAATAAAAATCTTTCGCATACAGAATAATTTTTGTTCGTTTTAAGTTTTGATGTCACTCCTTACTTTAAGTTAAAAAAAAACTTGTTTTTTTTTTCTATTTAATCACATCAAAAAACCTGGCTTGCTGAGGTTTTCTGTCCTTAGATTGCTAGATACGCATATACATGTCTTAAATGATCCCAATTTAAGTAATCTAATCGATGAAATTCTTGGAAGCCTTATTTTTTTTTATCTGGCTCTATAAATAGATCCATTTGTATTTTTTGAGTAAATGCATGGGCGCCCATTGGGGTGGGGGGTAGGAGGGGTTGCTAGCCCCCTCCTGGCTGAAAGAGAATGCCTTTTTTTTATATTTTTGTTTCGAGATTTCTATTATATAGTTATGTATGAATGGCCAAAAAGCCCCGCTTTGCTGGTTTTTTGGCTTGCAAGAAGACAGCATTGTGGGCTTTGCATCGTCCCCTCCTGTCGCTTGGGCCTTATGCCACTGCCAACAGTTGGATCAGATTATCGGCCAACGCAATACCCTTTTCCTATTATGACATCTTATTCTCAGTTTTTATGTTTTCTTTTTTTTCAATTGGTCCGTTCGCTTAGCACTGCATGGCAGATACACAAGCAAACTAAATGCTTTATATAGATCCTTATATGTTGACAAGCAAACGAAATGCTTGATATGAACACTTATATGTTGACAAGTAAACGAAATGCTTTATATAGATACTTATATGTTGACAAGAAAACGAAATGCTTTATATAGATACTTATATGTTGACAAGAAAACGAAATGCTTTATATAGATACTTATATATTGACAAGCAAACGAAAATGCTTTATACAGATACTTATATATTGACAAGCAAATGAAATGCTTTATATACATACTTGTATGTTGTGAATTGATGCTTATGTATTGTGAGTTAGTATATATTTTTCACTTGCTGCTTTACTGAAGGTGTGATTAGTTAATAGTTGTTCACAATAAATCAAAGTATATTGGGGAAAACAATTCAAACCGGAATCTAATTGAATGTATTTATTCTTTTACTTTTTCAGATTTAAGGCAATAGCTGTTAATATAATTTGTATTTTAGTAATATATCCAAAACTGCAGTTTTTGGGGTTTGGGGGGAGGGGGGTAATTTAAAAAATAATGTCAAGATGGGAGAATAATATAAAAATATAATACAAATAAGTTATTATAAAAATATCAACGATGGGGGGTAGGGAGGCCTCGGTGCCCGTAGCCACACATCTCTTGTAGATATTGTTGTACAAAGTTTTGTGTTAACCTTTCATGTGTTATTTTAAACAAGGATTGATCATGAAGAAGAAAAAAAAAGAAAATTGGCCATTCGCATTTTAGTTTATTTTTTATTTTTTCCCTCATTCATTCTTGAAATTTAAGAAATAATAGAGTAGATAAAGGCTGCAAATGCTTAGAAGTTTCAAAACTTGATCTAGACGCAGAGATTTCGATTGAACTGGATAAAAACTATATGAAACGGATGAATTTCTGGATGTTTTGAGAGGTCAACGTGCAAGAATAATTTTTAAAATGAGCACTTTTTGGAGGTGCCTTCCTCACCTGCCTAGAGTCTCAGGCAAGTGACCCTAAACTTGAAAAAGCGGAAATAGGCTCAGATTGCTCAACTGAGCTGAGGCAATGAATAGATACTAATGGGAAAGGGATTGGAGACGCTGGCCATCCGTGAATAAGTGCTAAATTGAGAGAGGAATTTGGGACAATATTTGGGGTGTCCACCTGCCCAGAGTCTCGGGCAAGTGACCCAAAAATAAAAAAAATTTGTGAAAAATTCAAATTTTGTTCAGAATGTGGGGCTAAGCTTAGGCAAAAAATAGGTACTATTTGAAAGATAAAGATGGCTTTAAACGATTGTTTTCCTGTTATTTCAAGCAAATTTATGGTCCTTTGTCAATTCTAAATTCTTGGTCAACCTTCTTATGACCATAGGCGGGTGTACCTTGTTTGCCTCTCATTACAGGCAATCTAACGGTCTTATGTCAATTTTTGAGTTCTTGGTCAGCATACCTTAGACTAATCCAAAACTAACCTGACAATTATGTGTCCAATAAGAGAAACCATTTTTATTCCCATTCACTGCCCGTGTCAAGAGATTCTATATATCTGTCTTGGCTTTTCTCTGTCTACAATTGGCCATGTTTTGATGCAACCTATGCAACCTACTACAAAATACTTGATAACTTTAATTCAAATTGAATTAAAGTTCAATTCCTCGTTTTCATTTTTTATTTTAGTTGTTCCTGGTATAATGTCCTATCATAGTAATGTCAGCAAAGAAGGATGTAAAACACCCAGCATGCCTGGTCTCCCAAAAATATGTCAAAGAAAACGAATCAAGTTGAAAAGTCAACATAAGGTGCTAAGTAACATTTGTCTATTTACTGAAAATGGCGTGGCAAAATATGACGGTTCTCATGCTGGAGAAAAGCCTTTCGAGTGTGATATATGTAGAAAAAAATTCAGCCAAAAATCCAAACTTACTGAGCATAAGAGAACGCATACTGGAGAAAAGCCTATCAAATGTGATATATGTGAAAAAAGATTCAGCCGTAAGTCTTACCTATCTCATCATAAGAGAACACATTGTAGTAAAAAACCCATCAAATGTGATATATGTAAAAAAATATTCAGCCATAAATCCTACCTATGTCATCATAAGAGAACTCACACTGAAGAAAAACCTTTCGAGTGTGATATGTGTGGTAAAACATTCAGCCATGAATCCACCCTGTCTAAACATAAAAAAACTCATACTGGAACTCAAACTAAAAACACTTTCATGTGTGATATATGTGGAAAAACGATCAGCCAAAAATGCAAACTTACTGAGCATAAGAGAACTCATACTGGTGAAAAACCTTTCGGATGTGATATGTGTAATAAAACGTTCAGCCATAAATCTAACCTATCTCTTCATATACAGAGAACTCACTCTGGAGAAAAGCCTTTTGAATGTGATATGTGTGAAAAAACATTCAGCAATAGATCATATCTATTTCATCACAGGAGAATTCACTCTGGGAAAAAACCTTTTGAATGTAATATGTGTGAGAAAGCATTCCTCGAAAAATATAACCTATTTCAGCATAAAAAAACTCATACTGGAGAAAAATCTTTTGAATGTGATATTTGTGGAAAAACATTCTACCAAAAATCAGGCCTTACTCAGCATCAGAGAACTCATGCTAGGGAAAAACCTTTTGGATGTGATATGTGTGAAAAAAAGTTTAGCCAAAAATCAGGCCTTACTCAGCATCAGAGAACTCATACTAGGGAAAAACCTTTTGAATGTGATATGTGTGAAAAAAAATTCAGCCAAAAATCCAACCTATGTAATCATCAAAAAACTCATACTGGAGAAAAATCGTTTGAGTGTGATATTTGTGGAAAAACATTCTACCAAAAATATTACTTTACTCAGCATCAGAGAACTCATACTGGGGAAAAACCTTTTGAATGTGATAAGTGTGAAAAAAAATTTAGCCAAAAATCAGGCCTTACTCAGCATCAGAGAACTCATACTGGGGAAAAACCTTTCAAATGTGATGCATGTGAAAAAACATTCAGCACTAAATTCAGACTATCAGATCATCAAAGAAGTTATATTGGAGAAAAACCTTTCGAGTGTGATATATGTGGGAAAATGTTCAGCCTAAAATCCAACATGTATCAGCATAAGAGAACTCACACTGGAGAAAACCCTTTCGAATGTTGCACATGTAATAAAACATTTAGCAAAAAATCCCAATTATCTACTCATCAAAGAATTCATGCTGGAGAAAAACTCTTTGAATTAGATATGTGTGAAAATACATTTGGCTAACTTATACTAGTGAAAAACCTCTCAAATGTTATATATGTGAGAAATCATTCAACGACAATTCAAACCTATCTCATCATAAGAGAACTCACACTGGAGAAAAACCTTTAGGATGTCATATATGTGAAAAAAATATGTCAATTTTGATATCATTTCCATCATCAAAGAACGAACACTGCAGAGAAGCCAGTCCCCTCCCTCTTTCCTTTTTAGGTATCTCCCTTGACATCTATAGAAATTTCAAAATTCAATTTTATTGTAAATAGTCAAAAGATCTAACAATTATGCCCCTAGGGATGCCTTACCTCCTTCCCCCTCCATATTTCCTGGGGCAAGGAATGTACATTGTGAAATTCGTCCTTTTTTTTACATGTAGTATCTGATCATTAAGAAAAAGGGAATCTTATATTCTGGCTGTGTCTTAAAAGGCTAAGGATTTTGAGCTGAAATTTCTTAGGATTTTCGGGTTATGTTAAGCTAAATCACAAGGGATTATGTACATTCAAGTTGTCAAAATTTTTATCTGGAATATGTTAGGAATGGGTAAGGGTATTAACTTAAAAGTTTCAGGGCAGCTACTACTGTAATTACAACTGAGATGTTCATCTCAGGTTCGGCTTACGGTATTGGGAGAGAGCTATACCAAGCCCTCCCTCAGAATCTCCGGAGTAGGAGTTTTAAATTTTATTTTCAATGTTATAATAAGTATTTTAATAAAATATTTGTGATAAGATTCATTTTAAGTAAAGCGCCAATGACGCAATATGTTTTTTAGTTTTACAGTTAGGGAAGGAGGCAGTACCATTGCTCTTATTTGTAGTGATTTTCGTTCGTTTCAATTTTGATTCGCATATTTGATTCGTGGTATTAAGCAAACTGCCAAGGCATGTTCAGGAGGATGTTTGACACTGATTTGATGGCAGCTAGCGCCTTTACTCTAATTAGGGGCTTCTCCCAACTTATCATCTAAATTTTTAAAAAATATATTGGTTAAAAATAGTCAAAAGGTCTTAGAACTATGTCTCTAAAGATCCCAAGCCCTCTCCCAGAACCTCAGCAGTGTGAGTTTCAAATTGTGCGATTTACCCAATGTTCATATGCAATATTTACCATTGTAAAAAGGGGAATGGTAGACCGTTAATGTGTCTAAAAAACTTCAGGGAGTCTGAAGCTTCAGGAAATGTTAAGGGGAATTTTAACCAAAGTTAAAAAATAAAAAAATAAAACCCTATGTTTATCCAGGCTCGGAATAGAAGGAATTTTCTATATGATAGTGATGGCTAATGGAATTAACATGAAACCTCCAGGGTCGACATTGCTGGTGAGTTTGCAAATGCACCTTATTGCTACTGCGAATGTGACTGATATTTATCGCAACAACTTTTGACTATGACTGCCACTGGTTGGATCCATTTGTGACTCTCATTAAGGCTTCTTGGGATTGCGACTACTTGCACAACTGCACTAGCTTGTGACTGATCCCGGAAGAGCTGAGAGGTAGGAGCTCCCTTGCGTCATTTAAAAAAGAGTAAAAAATCATTTATTGGCATTACAAAAGAAAAGTTAAAGTAGAGTGTGATAAATAATGCAAAGTATGATAAATAAAAAGTGTGATTTTTTTTTATATTTACTGAAGTGTGATTTTTTTTTATAGTGTGATTTTTATATTTACTGAAGTGTGAACTGAAGTGTGATTTTTTTTTATATTTATGATGGGGTAGCTTCCCGGGGGAAAGGAGCAGGAAGGTAATGGTTATTTGTTTTTTTGGTTATTGAGAGGCAATGTTGTGTCTGGTAGTATGAGCGGAGATCACTCTACGTATGCACTCGCGACTGCAGTTGCTACTGCTTGCGATTACTATTACTATTACTGCTGTGATTGCGACTGACAGTAAATACTAATGTAAATTCTACTATTACAATAAAAACTAATGAAATAATCAAAAGAGTTTGACTGCATACTGCCCGTCAAAATCGTATAGCGCATCCCAATTATCAAAAGGTCTTATCTGCAACATCTCAAGGATGTATAAGGTTTTTAAATTTTTAATTTGATTGAATATTGAGGGGGGATGTTACCCTAAGTCAAGAGAAATGAGGTGTAAGAAGTGTATACAATCTGTCAAAAGAATATATCTGAGTTTATCAATATGGATCTCAGGAATCGCATGAAATCCTATGGGGGAGGGTTTGTAAATGTTTTTACTTTTATAACTTTAATAAATCAAATAATATTAACATTTTGATTGCTAAATATCAGTATATGTATATTAAACTGACAATGCACATTCATTTGTATTTTTTCAGTAAAGTGCAAATTTTGTTCTGGCCTTGGGAAGGCATAGGGGTTTTGGGCCCAAATTGTGTTAATTTCTGCTCGCTTTGAGTTTGACTTGGTTAGTTATTGTAATTTTCTGTTGGTTTTGGGTTTCATTTATTTATCGATGCTGATTTGTGGTAGTTTCACGCTTGGTAGATTATTTGATTTTATTTTTGCTCATTTTTTGTTTAATGGAGTTCTTTACTTTTCTTTGAAAAACTTATTTTGTTGAAAAATTTTTTTAAATAAATTTCTGTTCGTTTTTTATTGACATAGTCTTTTCAGGGAAAAAGAAAATAATACTGCAAATCTTTTCGTTTTTTAAGACTTTATAGTTTGGCCTGCTATTTGTATGTTGGAGAAAAATTTTCAGCAATTTTTTACAGCATACAACCTTTTAAAAATCTGGACACAAATATTACTGTTTAATTTAGTTTCATACCTCCTCTAGTTGACCTGAAATGGAAAACTTGATACCATTTGCAAAAAAATCTATTTACTTTCTTTGATAGCTTGGAAACACTTACGCTATTTTGATTTGGTTAAATTTTAAGAGCAGAAATAGGAGGGTTGGCGTGGGAGGATGGGAGTGGAAGGAGGATTAGTTACACCTCAAATCACTTTCGACTATTAAAAAGGGCATCAGCCCTTTCTATTTTCAATCGAATGAGCCCTTTTCGAAGTTCCCACGACAACTCTTTCGATACGAAGTGCCCTGGTCTAAACAACAACAACAACAAAAAATAATGCATTATACCCACGTCGATCTTTACTATAAAAATGTTAAGCCTTCCAATTTGACTATTAAAAACGGCACTTTCGAAACGAAGGCCTTTCGATTTCCAATCGAATGAGCCCTTTTTGAAACGAAGCGCTTTATATAAACACCTTATATGCCCCCAAGACATAAATTACAACATTTACCCCAAGGTCTGTGAGGGTGATTGTCATCCTCTAAGACCGAATTTCAAGGACTTTCAACTACGTTAAACAACATGGCTATCTCAAAATTTTCATTGAATGTGCTTGGGGAAATGGTGGGCGTGAGAGGGGTGTTAGTCGACTTCCAATCACTTTTGTCTATTAAAAAGGGCACAAGCCACTCTAATTTCCAATTGAATGAGCGCTTTTCCAGGTAGAAAACATATTTTCTATCTGGAAATCAACTACCCAGAACAAAATGACTATCTCAAAATTTTTATTGAATGTGTTTGGGGAAATGATGGGCGTGAGGGGGGCCAGTTGCCCTCCAATCACTTTTGACTATTAAAAAGGGCACCAGCCCTTTGAATAAGCCGTCCTGGCTACGTGGACGTACGCTGGGTTTAAAATTCTTTGTCCCAAGGGGCATGGGTTCAATCCCTGGCGTGGCCAGTTATTTGGGTTTGGGACGTGGGACATTGGTGTGACTCTGTAATCTTACCTAGAGTCGACCCAGCTCTAAATGGGTACCTGGAGAAATCTGGGAAAGGTAAGCAGGAAGGGTGTGGGAAAGCACAGGATGGCTGGCCTACAACCCCCCATTGCACCTTCTGGCTGAAGGGCCACGAAACGGAGATCAGCGCTGCCGGTTTGGACCTTAAGGGTCTAGTGCCGTCATACTTACTTACTTTTACTTTGCCCTTTGAATTTCCAATCGAATGGACCTTTTTTGAAGTTTCTACGCAACGCCTTCTATAAAAGGGAATAACTTAAAAACCCTTGCCCTGAGGGCTCTGGGGGAGGGTCCTTCTCAAAAACATATTTTCTATCTGGAAATCAGCTACGCTGAACAAAATGGCTATCTCAAAATTTTGATTGAATGTGTTTGGGGGAATAATGGGTGTGGGGGGGCTAGTTGCCCTCCAATCACTGTAGACTATTAAAAAGGGTACTAGCCCTTCGAATTTCCAATCGAATGAGCCTGTTTTGAAATTTCTACGACAATGCCGTCTATAAAAACCTTATATGTCCCCAGAGCATAACTTAAAACCCTTGCCTTGAGGGTTATGGGGGAGTTTCCTCCTCAAAAACATATTATCTATCTAGAAATCAACTACGCTGAACAAAATGGTTATCTCAAAATTTTGATTGGATGTGTTTGGGGGAATGATGGGTGTGGGAGAGGGGGCTAGTTGCCCTCCTGTCACTTTTGACTATTAAAAAGGGCACTAGAACTCTCAATTTCCAATCGAATAAGCCCCTTTTGAAGTTTGTACGACGACCCCTTCCATATGAAGTGTCCAGCTCTAAAGGAAAAAAAATAATACATGGTATATTGTGCCAACATCGTTCTTATATGCCCTCAGGGCATAACTTAAAACACTTGCCCTGAGGGTTTTAGGGGAATTTCCTCCTCAAAAAAATATTTTCTGTCTGGAAATCAACTACGCTGAACAAAATGGCTATCTCGAAATTTTGATTGGATATGTTTGGGGGAATGATGGGCGTTAAGCCAATCACTCCAATCACTTTCGAATATTAAAAAGGGCACTAGCCACTCCCATTTCCAATCTAATGGGCCCTTGTCGAAGTTTCTACAACTCTTTCGATAAAAAGCGCCCGGCTGAAGAAAAAAACACATTGTGCCCACATCGTTCTTTACTTAGGCAGCGCTAGCGCGCTGCCTATCACTTATATGTTGACTAGCAAGCGAGATGTTTTATATAGATATTTATATGTTGACAAGCAAGCGAAATGCTTTATATAGATACTTATATGTTGACAATTAAACGAAATGCTTTATATAGATACTTACATGTTGACAAGCACACGAAATGCTTTATATAGATACTTGTATGTTGTGAATAGATACTTATGTTGTGACTTAATATCGATTTTTCACTTGCTGCTTTTCTGAAAGTGGGATTGGTTAATCGTTGTTCACAATTAATTAAAGAATATTGGGGAAAACGCATCAAACCGGAATCTAATTGAATAAACTTAATCTTGTGTTATATCAGATTTAAGGCAATAGCTGTTAATATAATTTTTATTTTATTAATGCATTCAAAACCTCAGTTTTCAGATTTTGAGGGACGGGTAATTAAAAAAATAATGCCAAGATGGGAGAATAATACAAAAGTATAACACAAAGCAGTTATTATAAAAATATCAAGGATAGGGGGTGGGGAGGCCTCGATGCCCGTATCCACACATGTCTTGTAGATATTGTTGTACAAAGTTTTGTGTTAACGTTTCATGTGTTATTTTAGACAAAGAATAATCATAAAGAAGAAAATAAAAATAAAATTGGCAGTTCGCTTTTTGTTTTATTTTTTATTTTTCCCTCCTTCTTCCTTGAAATTTAAGAAATAATAGAGTCGATAAAGGCTGCAAATGCTTAGAAGCTGCAAAACTTAATCTAGACGCAGAGATTTTCGTTAAACTGAATAAAAACTATATGAAACGGATGAATTTCTGGATGTTTATAGAGGTCAACGTGCAAGAATAAATTTTTTCTTTTGATATTCTAAACTACTTGATTATTATTATTTATTCTATGTGACTTGAATTTTGGATAAATAGGAATGAAAAAGCTTGGTTAGACAGCAAGGAAATTTAAGTTGCTTCATACCTAGAGAGTCAAAAAAGTAAGTAAGTAAGTATGACGGCACTATATCCTTAAGGTCCAAACCGGCGATTCTGATCTCCGTTTCATGGCTCTTCAACCAGGAAGTGCAATTAGGCGCTGGGGCCAGCCATCCTGTACTTTCGCACACCCTTCCTGCTTACCTTCCTCAGATTTCTCCAGGTACCCATTTTGAGCTGGGTTGACTCTGGCTAAGTTTACATAGTCACACTACTGATCCGTGTCCCAAACCAAATAACTGGTCACGCCAGGGATTGAACTCGTGCTCCTTGGACAAAGAATTCTCAACTCAGCGCACGTCCACTTAGCTAGGACGGCTCAATGCCTAGAGAGTAGTAAAGATTGTTAATATTGTGAAGATGCACAATTAAAATAGTTATGGTAAAAAAAATTGTAGTTAGTAAAATTTTTTGGAAGAGTAGAAAAATAAGTCTCAGAACTAATGCCAGGCTACTATAGGCGAAGGTAGTAAAAGCGGTCAAGTTTGGCTTTAAAACTTGGGTGCTGTTAAGGGCTGATTAAGATATGCCTGATGTTTTCCGGATGACTTCCAAGACTAAGTTTAGGGATTGGTGTACATGATCGTATATCGAACAAGAAAGTTTATTAAAAATCCCATTTTTAAGGAGCATGGAAGGTATAGATTTTTTCTCTGGGAAAAAAAAAAATAAATAATAAAACATTGAGGGCATATGGCATTCACTCTTGACAGTGCTATAGCGGTGCCGATGATTCTTAATAATAATAATATAATGCAAAACAAATAGGCCACAGGGCCTCTACAAAAATTCTTCTTTAATCATTCTTGATCATATGAAGCCCTTGTGTTTAAAAGATAGGGAAGTCTATTCATAGTTTTCAGGATTGTCACAGTGTTTTATAGTTCAATATGCCTATTACATAGTTGTTCTGTTTGAGGTAGATGGAGTTCCTTATGACTTGATTCACTGTTCTGTTTTCTGGCAACTACTGTAGTTTAATTTTTATGTTGTAAACTTTTCAATAACTGCAAATATCTCGAAAAAAAAATCCTCGAAAAGGTAAAAGATATATAAAATCACGTTAATGCACCTACCCTTTAGATTTGAAAACCAATTTTATGACAAATGTTTTCTTTTGTACTTAATATTTAAAATAAACATTAAAATTGTAGTAAAATTTTGAACTGGTGAGCTTTCAGCAATTGATATCATTATACATAAAATATTCAGTTTAATTTATTAGCTCTTTTTAAAGTTGTTATAGACGAATATTGTTTCCCTGCAGACAAGTGTTTGGATACTGCCTCCTTTCCTAACTGTAAATAAAAATCAAAAGCCTACTGCGTCATTGGCGCTTAACTGAAAACGGATTATATTACAAATATTTTATTTTTTTCGTTCTTATAGTATTGAAAATAAAAATACAATTACAGTTAAATAAACTCTTGAACCGATGGATATTTCAAAAATTAATATCATTTCAAATATTCAGTTTGAAGTTATTTATACTGTTCAAGACGTATATAGTTTTCAGTAAAGCGCCAATGACGCAGTAGGTTTTAGACTTACAGTGAGAGAAGGAGGTCATACCCAAACTCTTGTTCGTGGTGAGTTTTGTTCGTTTCAAGCCTGATATGCATATTCAATTTCAGTTTCACTCGTTTTAAGATTTATTTATTAATTTACATTAATATCTATTGTATGTTTGTTTGCATTGATTGTTTGTTTAATTTCTGTTCGTTTTAAGTTTCATTTATACTTCAATAGGAAAATATTTTTTTCATTTTAAGCCTGATACTAATATTCAATCCAAGATTACTCGCTTCAAGATCTATTTATTCATCTATATTATTACTTGTTGAATGTTTTTGCTATGATTGCAGTTTTGGGTTTCATTTATTCTTTAATAGTAATTTCTGGTCGTTTTGAGTTTGAATTTTAAAAGGTATTTGTATCTGCTGAGCTTAAGTTTAAAATGGCCTTTACTTTTATTTTAAAAACTTATTTTTCGGAAAGTCTTATTAATTACTTTTTTTTTGTTTTTGATTGCAAAAAATTTCAAGTTTTTAAAAATTCCTTATTTCAAAATCAAACTTAAAAAAAAAATCAAATATTTATCAAAGTATCAGAACTGATATCAAAGTGAAAAAATGGGTTTTTGTCAACCTCAGAGTTTTTATTATCTGATGTTTGAACTATTTTAACAAAATTGCTGTCTCAAAATTTTTATCGGATAGGTTTTGGGAAAAAGGGTGGGGGGACTAGATTAAGCTTCGGTCTCTTTTGACTCTTAAAAAGTGAACTAGAACTTTCTATTTTTAATCAAATGAGCAATCTCTGAAGTTTATACGAGTATCCCTTCTATAAGAACCATATATATCCCCAGAGTATAACTTACAACGCCTATCCCTGGGCCCTGGGGGGTTGTGTAGATCTTGGAGTTTGAATGTCTGATGGTTGAACTATTTTTAACAAAATGGCCACCTGAAATTTTTATTGGATGGGTTTATCCATCCGATACGCCAAAAGGCGTGGAGGGCAGGAGGGGCTAGTTGCCCTCTTATCTTTTTTCACTCTGAGAAAATGAACTACAACTTTTAATTTCCATTCAAATGAACCCTCTCTGAAGTTTATACGAGCATACCTTCCATAAGTACCATATATGCCCCCAGAGCAATACTTAAAACGCCTTCCCCGGCCATGGGGAAGGGGGGTTGACACAGGAGTTTTTATTATCTGATCTTTGAGCTATTTTTAACGAAATGACCATACGTAAGGGTGTTTTTGTTATATGATCTTTCAACTATTTTTAACAAAATGGCTACCTTAAAATTTTTATTAGTTGTATTTGGGGTAAAAGGGCTTGGGGGCCAGTTGCCCTCTGGTCACTTTTGACTCTTAAAAAGGGCACTACTACTCAATTTCCAATCGAATGAACCTCTTTTGAAGTTCATACGACGACCCCTTCTATGTGAAGTGCCTCTAGGAAAAAAATAAATGGAGCGTGAGGGGAGGCTAGCTAACCTCCGATCACTTTTAACTCTTAAAAAGTGAATTACAACTTTCAATTTCCAATCAAATGAGCCCTCTAGGAATTTTATACGAGCATCCCTACCATAACAACCATATGTGCCCCCAGGGCATAACTTACACCGCCTGCCTCCGGACCCTGGGGAGTTGTGTCAACACCGGAGTTTTCTGATATCTGAACTTTGACCTATTTTTAAAAAAAATGTCTATCTCAAGATTTTTATCTGATGCATTTACGGCGTGGAAGGGGGGGAGGGGCTAGTTGCCCTCCGATCTCTTTTTACTCTTAAAAAGTTAACAAGAACTTTCAATTTCAAATCAAATGAGCCCTCTCCAAAGTTTATACGAGCATCCCTACCATAAGAACTATGTATGCCCCTAGAGCATTACTCATAACGCCTGTCTCCGGGCCCTGGCGGGTTCCGTCGACACAGGAATTTTTCTTATCTTACCTTTGAACTATTTTTAATGAAATGGTTATTATAAAAATTTATCTGATGGGTTTTGGGAAAAACTGGTAGGTGGGGGGGGGGCTAGTTGCCCTCGGATATCTGTTGACTTTTAAAAATTGAACTATAACTTTCAATTTCAAATCAAATGAGCCCTCTCTGAAGTTTATACGAGCATCCCTTTCATAAGAACCATATACGCCCCCAGGACAACACTTACAACGCCTATCCTCCGGGCTCTGGGGAGTGTTTTTGTTATCTAATTTTTGAATCACTTCCAAAACACTGGCTATCTCAAAATTTGGGGGAAAAGAGCTTGGGGGAGGGGTCGGGCTAGTTTAACTCTCTTGAATCTTAAAAAGTAAACTAGAACTTTCAATTTCCAATCAAATGAGCCCTCTATGAAGTTTATACGAGCATCCCTTTCATAAGAACCATGCATGCCCTGAGTGCGTAACTTAGGACGCCTTTCTCTTTGCCCCGGGGGTTTGTATTAATACCGAATTTTTTCTTATACTACCTTTGAACTATTTTAACAAGATGTCTATCTCAAAATTTTCATCAGATGGGTTGGGGGATAGCTGCCCTCGGATCTCTTTTGACTATTAAAAAGTGAGCTCGAACTTTTAATATCAAATCAAATGAGCCCTCTGGAGTTTATTCGAGTATCCTTTTCATATGAACAATATTTGCCCCAGGGCATAACTTACAACGTCTGCCCCCAGGCCCTGGGGGGTAGTGACGACCCCTGAGTTTTTGTTATCTGACTTTCGAGAAATTTTTAACTTAATGCCTGTCTCAAAATGTTTATTGGATGCATTTGGGGAAAAACGGGCGTGGGGGGCTAGTTGCCCTCCAATCTCTTTTGACTTGATAAAAAATAGCTAGAACTTTCAATTTCCAATCAAATGAGCCATCTTTGAATTTTTTACGAGCATCCCTTCAATAAGAACCATATATTCCCCTAGGACATACCTTACAACACCTCCCCTCGGGCCCTGGGGGGCTTTGTTGACCCCTGAGTTTTCGTTATATGGTCTTTGAACCATTTTGAAAAAAGCTATCTCTAATTTCTTATCGGATGGGTTTGAGGAAAAAGGGCGTGGAGGGAGGGGGAAGAATAGGTGCCCTCCAATCTCTTTTGAATCTTAAAAAGAGAACTAGAACTTTCAGTTTCCAATCTAATGATCCCTCTTTGAAGTTCATACGAGCATCCCTTCCATAAAACCCATATATACCCCCAGGGCATAACTTACAACGCCTGCCCCTGGGCCCTGGTGGGTTGTATCAACACCATAATTTTTGTTACATGATTTTCTAACTATTTTTAACAAAATAGCTATCTTAAAATTTTTATCGGGTGCATTTGGGAAAAAAGGGTTTGGGGGGGGAGCTGGTTACCCTCCTATATCTTTTGACGCTTAAAAAGTGAACCAGAACTTTCAATTTCCAATCAAATGAGCGTTCTCTGAAGTTTATACGAGTATTCCTGCCATAAGAACCATATATGCCCCTAGGGCATAACTTATAACCCTTGTCCCTGAAGACCTTGGGGGGAGTGTCCTGCTCAAACATACAACTTCCAGAACTTTCAACTACGTTGAACAAAATGGTGAGCGTGGAAGGGATGTCAGTTGCCTTAGAATCACTTTCGACTATTAAAAAGGGAACTCGCCATTTAAATTTCCAATCGAATGAGCCCTTTCTGAAGTTTCTACGACAACGTTGTCTATACAAAACCGTATATGCCCCATGGACATAACTTACAACCCTTGCCCTGAGGGCTGTGGGAGAGTAGTCATCCTCAAAGATCTAATTTCCAGAACTTAAAACTACGTTCAATAAAATGGCTGTCTCAAAATTTTGATTTGATGTGTTTGGGGAAACGGTGGGCGTGAGATGGGGGTTAGTTGCCCTCATATCACTTTCGACTATTAAAAAAAGCACTAGCCCTTTGAATTTCCAATCGAATTAGCCTTTTTTGAGGTTTCTGGGACAACGCCTTCTACAAAAACATCATATGCCCCCAGGGTATAACTTAAAACCATTGCTTTGAGGGTTGTGGGGGAGTGTTCTCCTCAAAAATATATTTTCTTTCTGGAAATCAACTACACTAGTAGAAGGCTATCTTATACTCCCACGAGGACAATACCCCTTCGAATCCCGATCCGGACACTTTTTTTTAAAACTCCCACGAGGATCACGTGGTTTATGGTCCTAATATGGGCATAGAGTCCCTAGGGGAAGTGGATTTCCGAGAACTTGATTGCGTAATCGAAGGGGGAATGGATTTCTGGGAAATTGATTGCGTAATCGATTGGGAATTTGGAACACCTGTGCTGTCAGTCATTAATCAAATTGTTTCCAGGCAAAGTTTAATAATGTCTGACAGGTACTGTCAACATTTCTCCAGGAATAGATCCAAGTCATTAATGTCTTTGCCTCGGAAACAACTCTTTTGGTCGAACTCCAAAAGATATTAATAACCAAACGCCATGGAAACAATTCTCCAAGAAACATCTTAGCGATGAATTGTCTTAGCGTGGGAATCAGGTTTCTTTGTAATTTGAAATGCGTCAGCGCAGAGATGCCAAACAAAAGGAACACGCTGAAATTACGTTTAGGGATTATTTGGGCGAAACCGTTTTAGACAGGTTATGGAATTATTTCGGCGAAACAGTTAGAGACATTTTAAAAGATGATTTTAGAAGAGAATTTAAGGGTGAAACTCTGTGGTCGTTATAATACACAAGTTGTATTTTAACAGTGTCGTGAGGTCCCCTACCCCAACCCCAAAGGGTTCCGATCCCCCTACCCCAACCCCGAAGGGTTCCAATCCCCCTACCCCAACCCCGAAGGAAGCCCCGGTCCTCAAAGGTCCCCCAAGCTCCCAAAGGCCCACCGGATCCCCAAACGCCCTCCCCGGGCCCCCAAAGGCCCTCCCCACCGGTCCTCAAAGGTCCCCCAGGCTCCCAAAGGGCCCCCGGACCCCCAAAGGCCCTCCCCGGGCCCCCAAAGGCCCTCACCAGGTCCCCGAAGGACCACCCGGCCCTAAAGGCCCCCCCAGACCCCCAAAGGACCCCAAAGGCCCCTGAGGCCCCATTTTTTAATACTTTTTATGGCTTTATTATATCTTTTCAGAACAAGTTATTTTCTTAATGTCCATCCTAAACCCATTTTACAAGTTGAAGTACCCATCCATTTCACCCACAACTTTACTATACTGATTTTTGAATGCTCCAACACCAAGCAATACTTTTCAAAAGGCATTTCAGAACAAGTTCTTTTCTTAATGTCCTTCCTAAACCCATTTTACAAATTGAAGTACCCATCCTTCTCACCCACAACTTTACTTTACTGATTTTTGAATGCTTCAACACCAAGCAATACTTTTCAAATGGCATTTCATAACCAGTTCCTCTCTTAATGTCCCTCCTAAACTCATTTTACAAGTTGAAGTTCCCATCCTTTTCACCCGCAACTTTACTTTACAGCTTTTTGAATGCCCCAACTCCAAGCAATACTTTTCAAAAGGCATTTCAGAGCAAGTTATTTTCTTAATGTCCCTTCTAAACCTATTTTCCAACTTGAAGTACCCATCCTTCTCACCCACAACTTTACTTTACAGCTTTTGAATGCACCAACACCAAGAAATACTTTTCAAATGGCATTTCAGAACCAGTTCTTTTCTTAATGTCCCTCCCAAACCCATTTTACAAGTTGAAGTACCCATACTTTTCAACCACAACATTACTTTACTGCTCTTGAAGGCCACAACACCAAGCAATACTTTTCAAAAGGCATTTCAGAGCAAGCTACTTTCTTAAAATCACTCCTAAACCCATTTTCCAACTTGAAGTACCCATCTGTCTCACTAACAACCTTATTTTACAGCTTTTGAATGCACCAACACCAAGAAAAACCTTTCAAATGGCATTTCAGAGCAAATTATTTTCTTAATGTCCCTCCTAAACCGATTTTACAAGTTGAAGTACCCATCCATTTCACCCAGAACTTTACTTTACAGCTTTTGAATGCCACAACACCAAGCAATACTTTTCAAAAGTCATTTCAGAACCAGTTCCTTTATTAATATCCCTCCTAAACCCATTTTACAAGTTGAAGTACCCATCCTTTTCACACACAACATTACTTTACAGCTCTTGAAGGCCACAAAACCAAGCAATACTTTTCAATGCATTTCACAACAAGTTCTTTTCTTAATGTCCCTCCTAAACCCATTTTACAAGTTGAAGTACCCGTACTTTTAACCCACAACTTTACTTTACAGCTTTTTGAATGCCCCAACACCAAGCAATACTTTTCAAAGGGCATTTCAGAACAAGCTATTTTCTCAATGTACCTTCTAAACCTATTTTCCAACTTGAAGCACTTATCTTTTTCACACACAACTTTACTTTAAAGTCTTTTGCATACCACAACACCAAGAAATACTTTTCAAAAGGCATTTCAGAACAAGTTTTTTTCTTAATGTCATTCATAGACCAATTTTACAAGTTAAAGTAGCCATCCTTTTCACCCACAACTTTACTTTACAGCTTTTTGGATGTCTCAACACCAAAAAATACTTTTCAAAAAACATTTCATAGCAAGTACATTTCTTAAGGTCCCTTCTAAGCCCATTTTACAAGTTGAAGCATCCTTCCTTTTAACCCACTACTTTACTGTACAGCTTTTTGGATACCCCAACACTAAGAAATACCTATCAAAAGGCATTTCAGACCAACATCTTTTCTTAATGTCCCTCCTAAACCCATTTTACAAGTTGAAGTATCCATCCTTTTCACCCACATCTTTACTCTACAGCTTTTTGGATACCTCAACACCAAATATACCTTTCAAAAGGCATTTCAGAGCAAGTTCCTTTCTTAAAGTCCCTTCTAAACCCATTTTCCAACTTGAAGTACCCGTCCTTTTCACCCACAACTTTACTTTACAGCTTTTTGGATATCTCAACACCAAGCAATACTTTTCAAATGGCATTTCAGAGCAAGTTGCTTTCTTAATGTTCCTCCTAAACCAATTTTACAAGTTGAAGCATCCATCCTTTTCACTCACAACTTTACTTTACATCTTTTTGGATGCCTCAAAACCAAGAAATTCCATTCAAAAGGCATTTCAGAGCAATTTATTTTCTTAATGTCCCTTCTAAACCCATTTTCCAACTTGAAGTACCCATCCTTTTCACTCACAACTTTACTTTACAACTTTTTGGATACCTCAACACCAAGCAATACTTTTCAAAAGGCATTTAAGAGCAAGTTTCTTTCTAAAAATCCCTCCTAGACCCATTTTACAAGTAGAAGCATCCATCCTTTTCACCCACAACTTTACTTTACAGTTTTTGAATGCGCCAATATCATGAAATACTTTTCAAAGACATTTCAGAACAAGTTCTTTTCATAATTTCCATTGTAAACCCATTTTACAAGTTGAAGTAACCATCCTTTTCATCCACAACTTTACTCTACAGCTTTTTGAATGCTCCAACATCAAACAATACTTTTCAAAGACATTTCAGAACAAGTTCTTTTCTTAGTGACCGTCCTAAACCCATTTTACAAATTGAAGTACTCATCCTTTTCACCTAAAATTTTACTTTACAGCATTTTTAATGCTCCAACACCAAGCAATACTTTTCAAAGGGCATTTCAGAACAAGTTATTTTCTTAATTTCCCTCCTAAACCCATTTTGCAAGTTTAAGTACCCAACTTTTTCACCCAGAACTATACTTTACAGCTTTTCGAATGCCCACAACACCAAGCAATACTTTTCAAAAGGCATTTCAGAACAAGCTATTTTTTTAATGTCCTTCCTAAACCCATTTTACATGTTGAAGTTCCCAACCTTTTCACCCGCAACTATACTTTCCAGCTTTTTGGATACCTTAACACCAAGAAATACTTTTCAAAAGACATTTCAGAACAAGTTCCTTCTTTGTGTCCTTTCTAAACCCATTTTATAAGATGAAGAATCCTTCCTTTTTACACACAACTTTACTTTACAGTTCTTTGGATACCTCAACACAAAGATATACCTTTCAAAAGACATTTCAGAGCACCATCTCTTCTTAGTGTTTATTCTAAACACATTTTACAACTTGAAGCATCCTTCCTTTTCACCCACAATTTTACTTTACAGCTTTTTGGATACCTCAACATCAAGAAATACCTTTCAAAAGGCATTTCAGAGCAAGCTCCTTTCTTAATGTCCATTTATAAACCAATTTTCCAAATTTAAGCACAAGTCCTTTTCACACCAAACTTTACTTTACAGATTTTTAAATACTCGAACACCAAGCGATACATTTAAAAGGAATTTCAGAGCAAATCCTTTTTTAATGTCACTTTTACACACATTCTCAAACTTGAAGTACCCATCCATTTCACTCACAACTTTACTTTACAGCTTTTTGGATACGTCAACACAAAGAAATACTTATCAAAAGGCATTTCAGAGCACGTTCATTTCTTATCGTCCCTCCTAAAACCATTTTACAAGTTGAAGCATCCATCCATTTCACACACAACTTTACTTTACAGCTTTTTGGATACCTCAACACCAAAATATACCTTTAAAAAGGCATCAGAGCAACATCCTTTCTTAATGTCCCTTCTAAACCCATTTTCCAACTTGAAGTACCCGTCTTTTTCACCACAACTTTAGTTTACGACTTTTTTCCACACTCAAACATCAAGCAATACTTTTCAAAGGGCTCTATTATATTTTTTCAGAACAAGTTTTTTCTTAATGTCCTTCATAAACCAATTTTATAAGTTGAAGTAACCATCCTTTTCACCCACAACTGTATTTTAAATTTTTTCATCTCTTTGAGAAAAATCTGAACTGAAGTGGAAACTTGCATGATATTGTCGCGTGCACAAAAAAAAATCTGAACTGAAGTGGAAACTTGCATGATATTGTGGTGTGCACAAAAGTTGTAAAGAAAAGTTGTGGTGAAAAGGATAGGTACCTCAACTTGTAAAATGGGTTTAGGAGGAACATTAAGAAAAGAACTTGTTCTGAAATGCCTTTTGAAAAGTATTGCTTGTTGTTTTGGGAATTTAAAAAGCTGTGAAGTATAGTTCTGGGTGAAAAAGTTGGGTACTTAAACTTGTAAAATGGGCTTAGGAGTGACATTAAGAAAAAATTTGTAAAGTAAATTTGTGGTGAAAAAGATGGGTACTTTAACTTGTAAAATGGGTTTAGGAGGGACATTAAGAAAGTAACTTGTTCTGAAATGTCTTTTGAAAAGTATTGCGAGGTGTTGGGGCATTCAAAAAGCTGTAAAGTAAAGTTGTGGGTGAAAAGGATGGGTACTTTAACTTGTAGAATGGGCTTAGGACGGACATTAAGAACGGAAGTTGTTCTGAACTGTCTTTGAAAAGTATTCCTTGATGATGTGGGATTCAAAAACCTGTAAAGTATAGTGGCGGGTGAAATGGTTGGGAACTTCAACTTGTAAAATGGGTTTAGGAAGGACATTAAGAAAATAACTTGTTCTGAAATACCTTTGAAAAGTATTGCTTGGTGTTATGGGCATTCAAAAAGCTGTGAAGTATAGTTCTGGGTGAAAAAGATGGGTACATCAATTAATAAAATGGTTTGAGGAGGGACATAAGAAAAAAAAGTCGTAAATTAAATTTGTGGTAAAAAGTATGAGTTCTTCAACATGTATAATAGGCTTACGAGTTACACTAAAAAAGGACCTTGCTTTGAAAGTCTTTTTGAAAAGTATTTCTTGTTGTTGGTTGTAAAGGATGGGTACTTCAACTTGTAAAATGGGTTTAGGAAGGACATTAAGAAAAGAACTTGTTCTGAAATGCTTTTGAAAAGTAATGCTTGATGTTGGGGTATTCGAAAAGCCTTATAGTAGAGTTGTGAGGAAAAGGATGGGTACTTCAATTTGTAAAATGGATTTAGGACGGTCACTAAGAAAGTAACTTGCTCTTAAATGCCTTTTAAAAAGTATTGCTAGGTGTTGGGGCATTCAAAAGCTGTAAAGTAAAGTTTTGGGTGAAAAGGATGGTTAGTTCAACTTATAACATTGGTTTAAGATGCACATTAAGAAAAAAACTGGCTTTGAAATGTCTTTTAAAAGTATTGCTTGATGTTTGGGTGTGGAAAAAAGTCATAAAGTAAAGTAGTTGGGAAAAAGATAAGTACTTTAACTTGTAAAATGTGTTTAGCAGGGACATTAGCAAAGGAACTTGATCTGAAATGTCTTTTGAAAAGTATTGCTTGATCTTGAGGTGTGCAAAAAGTCGTAAAATAAAGTTGTGGTGAAAAAGATAACTACTTCAACTTGTAAAATTGGTTTATGAAGGACATTAAGAAAAAACTTGTTCTGAAAAAATGTAATAGAGCCCTTTAAAAAGTGTTGCTTGATGTTTGAGTGTGGAAAAAAGTCGTAAAGTAAAGTTGTGGTGAAAAAGACGGGTACTTCAAGTTGGAAAATGGGTTTAGAAGGGACATTAAGAAAGGATGTTGCTCTGATATGCCTTTTGAAAGGTATATTTTGGTGTTGAGGTATCCAAAAAGCTGTAAAGTAAAGTTGTGGGTGAAATGGATGGATGCTTCAAGTTGTAAAATGGGTTTAGGAAGGGACATTAAGAAATGAACTGGTTCTGAAATGCCTTTTGAAAAGTATTGCTAGGTGTTGGGGCATCCAAAAAGCTGTAAAGTAAAGTTGTGAGTGAAAAAGATGGGTACTTCAAGTTGGAGAATGGGTTTAGAAGTGACATTAAAAAAGAAGTTGCTCTGAAATGCCTTTGAAAGGTATCGCTTGGTGTTGGAGCATTCAGAAAGCTGTAAAGTAAAGTTGTGGGTGAAAAGGATTGGTACTTCAAGTTTGAAAATGGGTTTAGAAAGGGACATTAAGAAAGGAACTTACTCTGAAATGCCTTTTGAAAGGTATTTCTTGATGTTGAGGTATCCAAAAAGCTGTAAAGTAAAGTTGTGGGTGAAAAGGAAGGATGCTTCAAGTTGGAAAATGTGTTTAGAATGAACATTAAGAAGAGATGTTGCTCTGAAATGTCTTTTGATAGGTATTTCTTGGTGTTGAGGTATCCAAAAAGCTGTAAAGTAAAGTTGTGGGTGAAAAGGAAGGATGCTTCAACTTATAAAATGGGTTTAGAAAGGACATGAAGAAGGAACTTGCTCTGAAATGTCTTTTGAAAAGTATTTCTTGTTGTTGAGGTATCCAAAAAGCTGTAAAGTATAGTTGCGGGTGAAAAGGTTGGGAACTTCAACGTGGAAATGGGTTTAGGAAGGACATTAAGAAAATAACTTGTTCTGAAATGCCTTTTGAAAAGTATTGCTTGG
Source organism: Artemia sp. Qi Xiang Cuo (assembly GCF_049724085.1). Lineage (NCBI taxonomy): Eukaryota > Metazoa > Arthropoda > Branchiopoda > Anostraca > Artemiidae > Artemia > Artemia sp. Qi Xiang Cuo. The sequence goes on from NC_142810.1 coordinate 52,978,584, forward strand.
TGTTGTGGGCATTCGAAAAGCTGGGAAGTATAGTTCTGGGTGAAAAAGTTGGGTACTTAAACTTGTAAAATGGGTTTAGGAGGGACATTAAGAAAAGAACTTGTTCTGAAATGCCCTTTGAAAAGTATTGCTTGGTGTTGGAGCATTCAAAAAGCTGTAAAGTAAAATTTTAGGTGAAAAGGATGAGTAGTTCAATTTGTAAATTGGGTTTAGGACGGTCACTAAGAAAAGAACTTGTTCTGAAATGTCTTTGAAAAGTATTGTTTGATGTTGGAGCATTCAAAAAGCTGTAGAGTAAAGTTGTGGATGAAAAGGATGGTTACTTCAACTTGTAAAATGGGTTTACAATGGAAATTATGAAAATAACTTGTTCTAAAATGTCTTTGAAAAGTATTGCATGATATTGGCGCATTCAAAAGCTGTAAAGTAAAGTTGTGGGTGAAAAGGATGGATGCTTCAATTTGTAAAATGGGTCTAGGAGGGATTTTAAGAAAGGAACTTGCTCTTAAATGCCTTTTGAAAAGTATTACTTGGTGTTGAAGTATCCAAAAAGTTGTAAAGTAAAGTTGTGGGTGAAAAGGATGGGTACTTCAAGTTGGAAAATGGGTTTAGAAGGGACATTAAGAAAAGAAGTTGCTCTGAAATGCCTTTTTAATGGTTTTTCTTTGTGTTGAGGCATCCAAAAAGCTGTAAAGTAAAGTTGTGAGTGAAAAGGATGGATGCTTCAACTTGTAAAATTGGCTTAGGAGGAACATTAAGAGAGGAACTTGCTCTGAAATGCCCTTTGAAAAGTATTACTTGGTGTTGAGATATCCAAAAAGCTGTAAAGTAAAGTTGTGGGTGAAAACAACGGGTACTTCAAGTTGGAAAATGGGTTTAGAAGGGACTTTAAGAAAGGAACTTGCTCTGAAATGCCTTTTGAAAGGTATATTTGGTGTTGAGGTATCCAAAAAGCTGTAGAGTAAAGATGTGGGTGAAAAGGATGGATTCTTCAACTTGTAAAATGGTTTTAGAAGGGACCTTAAGAAAAGATGTTGCTCTGAAATGCCTTTTGAAAGGTATTTCTTGGTGTTGGGGTATCCACAAAGCTTTAAAGTAAAGTTGTGTGTGAAAAGAAATGATGCTTCAACTTGTGAAATTAGTTTAGAAGGAACATTAAGAAAGGAACTTGCTCTGAAATGTCTTTTGAAAAGTATTTCTTGGTGTTGAGATATCCAAAAAGCTGTAAAGTAAAGTTGTGGGTGAAAAGGATGGCTACTTCAAGTTGTAAATTTGGTCTATGAATGAAATTAAGAAAAAAACTTGTTCTGAAATGTCTTTTGAAAAGTATTTCTTGGTGTTGTGGTATGCAAAAGACTGTAAAGTAAAGTTGTGTGTGAAAAAGATAAGTACTTCAAGTTGCAAAATAGGTTTAGAAGGGACATTGAGAAAATAGCTTGTTCTGAAATGCCCTTTGAAAAGTATTGCTTGGTGTTGGGGCATTCAAAAAGCTGTAAAGTAAAGTTGTGGGTGAAAAGTACGGGTACTTCAACTTTTAAAATGGGTTTAGGAGGGAAATTAAGAAAAGAACTTGTTGTGAAATGCATTGAAAAGTATTGCTTGGTTTTGTGGCCTTCAAGAGCTGTAAAGTAATGTTGTGTGTGAAAAGGATGGGTACTTCAACTTGTAAAATGGGTTTAGGAGGGATATTAAGAAAGGAACTGGTTCTGAAATGCCTTTTGAAAAGTATTGCTAGGTCTTGGGGCATTCAAAAGCTGTAAAGTAAAGTTGTGGGTGAAAAGGATGGGTACTTCAACTTGTAAAATGGGTTTAGGAGGGACATTAAGAAAAGAACTGGTTCTGAAATGTCTTTTGAAAAGTATTGCTTGGTGTTGGCGCATTCAAAAGCTGTAAAGTAAAGTTCTGGGTGTAAAGGATGGGTACTTCAAGTTGTAAAATAGGTTTAGAAGAGACATTAAGAAAAGAACTGGTTCTGAAATGCCTTTTGAAAGGTGTTGATTGGTGTTGTGGCCTTCAAGAGCAGTAAAGTAATGTTGTGGGTGAAAAGTATGGGTACTTCAACTTGTAAAATGGGTTTAGGAGGAACATTAAGAAAAGAACTGGTTCTGAAATGCCTTTTGAAAAGTATTTCTTGGTGTTGGGGCATTCAAAAGCTGTAAAGTAAAGTTGTGGGTGAGAAGGATTGGTACTTCAAGTTGGAAAATGGGTTTAGAAGGGACATTAAGAAAGTAACTTGTTCTGAAATGTCTTTTGAAAAGTATTGCTTGGAGTTGGGGCATTCAAAAAGCTGTAAAGTAAAGTTGTAGGTGAAAAGGATGGGAACTTCAACTTGTAAAATGGGTTTAGGAGGGACATTAAGAGAGGAACTGGTTCTGAAATGCCATTTGAAAAGTATTGCTTGATGTTGGAACATTCAAAAATCAGTATAGTAAAGTTGTGGGTGTAAAGGATGGGCACTTCAATTTGTAAAATGGGTTTAGGAAGGACATTAAGAAAAGATATTGTTCTGAAATGGCTTTTGAAAAGTATTGCTTGGTGTTGGTGCATTCAAAAATCAGTATAGTAAAGTTGTGGGTGAAAAGGATGGGTACTTCAACTTGTAAAATGGGTTTAGGATGGACATTAAGAAAATAACTTGTTCTGAAAATATATAATAAAGCCATAAAAAGTATTAAAAAATGGGGCCTCCGGGGCCTTTGGGGTGCTGGGGGTCCTTTGGGGGTCTACGGGGGGGCCTTTAGGGCCGGGTGGTCCTTTGGGGACCTGGTGAGGGCCTTTGGGGGCTGGGGGAGGGCCTTTGGGGCCCGGGGAGGGCCTTTGGGGGTCCGAGGGCCCTTTGGAAGCCTGGGGGACCTTTGAGGACTGGGGGGAGGGCCTTTGGGGGCCCGGGGAGGGCGTTTCGGGGATCTGGGGGCTCTTTGGGAGCCTTGGGGACCTTTGAGGACCGGGGCTTCCTTCGGGGTTGGGGTAGGGGGATTGGAACCCTTTGGGGTTGGGGTAGGGGGATCGGAACCCTTTGGGGTTGGGGTAGGGGACCTCACGACACTTTTAAAATACAACTTGTGTATTATAACGACCACAGAGTTTCACCCTTAAATTCTCTTCTAAAATCATCTTTTAAAATGTTTCTAACTGTTTCGCCAAAATAATTCCCTAAAATGGTTAAAACGGTTTCGCCCAAATCATCCCTAAACGTAATTTCAGCGTGTTCCTTTTGTTTTGGCATCTCGGCGCTGACAAATTTCAAATTATTTGGAAACCTTTACGTGAATCAATCTCTTCATTTCTAAGATCGAAACATTCGCTCGGAGACAGTTCTCTTTAGAAACAACATATTAATTCCCCTCTCGTGAATCAATTCTCTTTAGAAACAACAAATTAATTCCCCTTTAATGTCAATCAATCAATCATGACATCACCTGTCAGACATTATTCAACTTCGCCTGGAAACAATTTGATTAATGATTGACAGTACCTGTCAGACATTATTAAACTTTGCCCGGAAACAATTTGATTAATGACTGACAGCACAGGTGTTCCAAATTCCCAATCGCTTTAATTAACCACGTGTTCTCCCTAGGGACTCTATGCCCAAATTTGGTGTTTGTACATTATGCTTAAAAAATAAATGTTGCCTTAAAATTAAATCAAAACACACTGTTCGTATGCTTGTTGCCAATAAGGCATCTCGGCAATATACCAAAACGACTGAGGGTATTAAGATCAATTTTTTGGGGCTACTTCTATTACTACTTCTCCTCTTAAAATATTATTAAATCAAAAGAGTGTAATTGTATCTAGGCTGTAAAAGAGCATAGATATAATTTTTTGGGAAATGTATTTATTTTTATTTTTCAGGTCAACTAGAGGATGTATATGACTAAATTAAACGCTACTATTTGTGTCATGATTTTAAGAAGAGTTAATATTGTTAAAAATTGCTGAAAAAGTTTCTCCAGCAAAAATTCTTAAAGGAAAACCGGAAAGATTCAAACTATTATTTTCTTTTTCCCTGGAAAAGATTATTTTAATATAAAACGAACAGAAATGATTTAAAAAGCTTTTTCCACAAAATCAGTTTTTCAAAAAAAGTAAAGAACTCCATTAAATCAAAAACTAATAAAAATAGAATCAAATAATCTACCAAGCATACAGTTTCCACAAATCAGTATCAATAAACAAATGAAACCCAAAACAAACAGAAATTAAAATAAATAACAGTCAAACTCTAAACGAGCAGAAATTAATATGAGTAAGGTTCAAAATCCTTATGCTTTCTAAAAGCCCGAATATAATTTGTACTTTACTGAAAAAAAAATTCAAATGAACGTGCAATGTCAGTTTAATATGCATATGCTCATATTTATTCCTTAAAATCTTAATTATTTTTTGATTTATTAAAGTTATAAAAGTAAAAACATTTAACAGAATTTTCTCAGTAAAGTACAAACTATATCCTGGCTTTTAGAAAGCATAGGGGTTTCGAACACAATTCATATTAATTTCTGCTTCTTTTGAGTTTGACTGTTATTTCTTTTAATTTCTGTTCGTTTTGGGTTTCATTTATTTACTGATACTGATTTGTGGCAGTTGTGTGCTTGGTGGATTATAAGATTCTATTTTTGTTCTTTTTTGGTTTAATGGAGTTCTTCACTTTTTTTTTGAAAAACTTATTTTGTGAAAAAAGTTTTTTAATTAATATTTGAGAACAAATGCTCGAAAATCATACTTTTTGGTAATCTAAAAGGGAATTTTTAGCTGCTTTATTGTATCGTAATGACTTTTCAATTAATCTAAGGCTAAAATCATAGAGGGGGGAATTCCCCCGTTCTTTATATCTTGTTTGAATCCAAGTGTTTTTTTTATATGAAATCCGATGACTAATACTTGAGATTCAATGTCATTTAATTAATTTGATAATGATGAATTATGTAACTGATCTGGAAATAGTTATTTCAATTGGTCATACAACGGTAGTTTACTTATCTGTAACTGATTGTAATTCAAGAGAGACGTGGCTTGCCTTCATGTACAAGACTGGTGATGGAACGAGTCAAGAGCTGATAATAATAGCTATAATAGTGGTAGCAGTTGCTTCGATGGAAGTGGCCATAGCAGGAAGTCTATTGCTGTTATCACGACTGCTGCCACTTCTATTGATGCTACTACCATTAGGAGCAGTTTTTCCACGGAGTATTGCTTCTATTTTCACTACTCATATCTTGTTTGATTTTGCCATGAGTACCCCTTTTTTATTTCTCTTACCGTGGCCACCTTTATCAAAAGTAAAAGTACTTCTACAAAGATTTCTCCCACTATGACTGATATTAACATACTCGTATTCTCAATTTTCTTACATTGAATCCTCCTACTACGACTATTCCTGAACGACTATATTCCTTCCATGGATAATTCCTGTCAACCAGTTCGTGGTAACGAACTGTAAGTAAGGAGCAACCCGGCTCAATAGTAGCCGAAACACTAAAAAACGGAATTTTGATACCAATAGATACATCAAAAGCATCAGATTTTTGTGCTTATTTAAAGTATATAAATTTAATCAAGTTTAGTCATACCCATCAAAAGTTACGCGCTTGAGTAAATTTACCTTGTTTTCGAAAAAAGGGGGAAAAACCCCTAAAAGTCACGGAACTTTAATGAAAAACACACCATCAGATTCAGCGTATCAGAGAACCCTATTATAGAGGTTTCAAGCTCCTATCTTCTATAATGTGGAATTTTGTATTTTTTGCCAGAAGAAAGATCATGGATGCGTGTTTATTTATTTTTTTTTGTTTTTTTTTCCAGGGGTGATCGTATTGATCCAGTATTCCTAAAATATCGTGAGAGGGCTTATTTGAACGGAAATTAAGAGTTCTAGTGCCCTTTTTAAGTGACCCAAATAGTTAGAGGGCAACTGGGCCCCCTCCCACGCTCATTTTTTTCCCGAAGTCACCCAATCAAAATTTTGAGACAGCCATTTTGTTCAGCATAATCGAAAATCTAATTAATATGTCTTTGAGGATGACTTAATCCCCCACAGATCCCGGGAGAAGGGCTGTAAGTTATAAACTTTCCCCATTGTTTACACATAGTATTGGTTATTGGGAAGTATACAGGCGTTTTCAGGAGGAATGTTTTTCTGGTGGGGGGGGGGGGGTCTGAGTAAGGATTATTGGGAAGAATCTTTCCATGGAGGATGTTTCCTTGGGAGAAGGGACATTTCTATGAAGGGGGAGCCAGGTTTCCCAGCATTATTTAAAAAACGATCAGAAATTAAATAAAAAACGAAGAAATTAAATAAAGTTTTTTTCAACTGAAAGTAAGGAGCAACATTAAAACTTAAAACGAACAGAAATGATTATGTATATGAGAAGGTTTCACTCCCTAGTCAATACCTCGCTCTTTACGCTAAAGACCAGCCCAGCCCATTATTTAAAAAACAATCAGAAATTAAATAAAAAACAAGTTTTTTTCAACTGAAAGTAAGGAGCAACATTAAAACTTAGAACGAACAGAAATGATTATGTATATGAGAAGGGTTCACTCCCTAGTCAATACCTCGCTCTTTACGCTAAAGTTTTTTTTAGTGCTTTCAAAAGAACTATCTATTCTAATTAACCGGCCTTTGTGATTCAGGGGTTTTTGATTCAAACAAAATTCGAACTTTAGCGTAAAGAGCGAGGTATTGACTAGGGGGAGAACTCCCTAATATACTTAAAAAAAACATACGAATATAGAAATTCTTTACTTAAGTTATTTCGTAAGTTACATCAGAACAAAATTTCGAGAAAGCCATTTAGCCAAAAAAAGGAAAATTAATATGCGATATTCGTTTTAATTACTCATATACGGTGAGCCAAAATCAAAGCTGCATTAATTCAAAAACGTTCAGAAATTGAATAAAAAAAACAAGTTTTTTTAACTGAAAGTAAGGAGCGACATTAAAACTTAAAACGAACAGAAATTATTCCGTATATGAAAGGAGCTGTCCCCTCCTCAACGCCTCGGTCTTTACGCTAAATTTGTATCTGTCTCAGAACTTTATTTTTTAAAACAATAAAAAAACTTTAGCGTAAAGAGCGAGGTGTTGAGGAGGGGACAGCCCCTTTCATATACGGAATAATTTCTGTTCGTTTTAAGTTTTAATGTCGTTCGTTAGTTTCAGTTAAAAAAACTTTTTTTTTTATTTAATATCTAAATAAAACCAGTTTTTGTAAAGGCACCTCTGTAGGATTGTTGGGGTATGAAAGTCATGACAGAAGTAGGCTTGGTAATATTAGTAGTGGAAAGACTAGTTTTTTGTGTAGCAGCTATCGTGTTGGGACTACTTGTAGTTAGTAGGGTGTATCTATGGAATTTACTTGCAGGTATAGGAATTCCCATGCTATTTGCTTGCAGCTATAGGACCATGCTATTTGCTTGCAGGTATAGGAATTACCATGCTATTTGCTTGCAGCTATAGGACCATGCTATTTGCTTGCAGGTATAGGAATTACCATGATATTTGCTTGCAGCTATGGGACCATGCTATTTGCTGGCAGGTATAGGAATTACCATGCTATTTGCTTCCAGCTATAGGACCATGCTCTTTTCTTGCAGGTCTCGGAATTACCATGCTATTTGCTTGCAGCTATAGGACCATGCTATTTGCTTGCAGGTATAGGAATTACCATGCTATTTGCTTGCAGCTATAGGACCATGCTATTTGCTTGCAGGTATAGGAATTACCATGATATTTGCTTTCAGCTATGGGACCATGCTATTTGCTTGCAGGTATAGGAATTACCATGCTATTTGCTTGCAGCAATAGGACCATGCTATTTGCTTGCAGGTATAGGAATTCCCATGATATTTGCTTGCAGCTATAGGAACATGCTATTTGCTTGCAGGTATAGGAATTACCATGCTATTTGCTTGCAGCTATAGGACCATGCTATTTGCTTGCAGGGAAAAACATAGGAAAAACATTTCCAAAGCATGTACTTATGGATTTGCTTGCCTTATGTTCCTTGGCGTCTTTCCAGAGCATGTACTTATGGATTTGGGTGGATTATGTTTCTTCCTATACTATTCTAAGGGCTTATGTTACTTCCTATGCTATTCTAAGGGCTTATGTTCCCTCCTATGCTATTATAAGGTTTTATGTTCCCTCCTATGCTATTCTAAGGGTTTATGTTCCTTCCTTTGCTATTATAAGAGCTTACGTTCCCTCCTATACCATTCTAAGGGCTTATGTTCCCTCCTATGCTATTATAAGGGCTTATGTTCCTTCCCATGCTATTCTAAGGGTTTATGTTCCCTCCCATGCTATTCTATAGCACTATGTTCCTTCCATTGTTATTCTATGGGACCTCTACGCGTGATTAAACAAGTTATGAAACTACGTTCTATATACTTATGTCCCGTTGATACCTTTCCAAACGAACGGGGATTCCCCTCTGGTTCCTAAACATTGCAAAAAAGATAACAGTATGAGCGGGGGATTCCCCACACAGGTGTGTTTCAACTCCAAGTTTTTCAACCGGACTGTTTTTCGAGCCAACATCCATTTTTAAGAACCAATCAGAGACATTGGTGCTGGCTCAATATACGATAACTCGAGTGGTGATTGGTTAAAAAAAAGGAGTTTTTTATTCGCTCTTGAAATTTTGTATAAAATGTTAATACCAAACGATTTAATTTTCATTATGATTTGATTTATACTAAATAATACACCAAATATCATTAACTTTGAAACAATGAATCCGTCAACTGTCAATGTGAGTACAGCTTACTAAATTTCTTAATTTATTTCCAAATAAAAATCATTTTACCAGTAAATTCAAATTTCAGGGGGACTTAGCCCCCCTCCCCTCCAAAAATACAAACCCATACAATAGTATAAGCATATTCGTTAAAAAACGCAAAGTACGCTCTTTTTTATATTATGTAAACAAAAACCCATCCCCCACTTCTCTGTCTACGAGCATGATTCTGTAGTTTTAGTTATTTTCTACAAAAATGAGTTATTTTCTTCATTCATTCTAATTAAAATGTGTTTTCATTATCTGTTTAAATGGAAGCTTCTGTGTTACAAAGGAAGGGACAGTTTTGGGATCAAATTTCGCATGTTCCTGTTATCATAAATTAACGACACATGTTTATAGAATAGCAACAAGGGTGTTCCTTGACAAAGAGAGAAATTGTATTCCATGCTTAAGAGGGTTTTACAATGTGAAAAAACAAACTATTTCATCGCATGGAAAGTAAGGGAGGAGGGAGGGGAGAATTCTTTGTGCATATTAGTTTTTTCTTCTGTAAAAAAGGGGAATCGTTTTTTCCATAGTAAATTGTGTCTTCTTTTTAAGGAGGAAAATTCCTACAATTACTCTCCTCCTCAAAAGAAGGCTAAGGCTAATGGCATTACTCCAATGCAACAAGTGGAGATAACTGGCCCATCGGGAGCCCCGCGAATACAGTCTGGTCAAAAACCTAAAAGAGAATGGGCGAGTGCTCACAGGATGGTGAACCCCGCTGACTCATCTATGCAAGAAACGGACATCACCACCCCATCCGACACACAAGTACAGTCTGAATTTGGAAAGGTATGTATTTTTTACCTAATGTACTTTACGTTATTGCTATTACAAATAGTAGATTTCTAAACGAGTAGATTTGTAGGAAAAGGAATCTGATCGCTATTTTTTATGGATGACTAGATTTGTAGGAAAAAAAGTCAATTTTTTTAATGAGCTATTAAGACAATTATTAACTTGATTTTTTTTACCATATTTTATTGCTATTAGTCAAACGTAGCGATGTGTATAAGCGTGTGCTCGCATGTGTATGTGTGTGTGTGAACGTGTGCGCGTATACGTGTGTGTGTGTGTGTGTGTGTGTGTGTGTGTGTGTGTGTGTGTGTGTGCTGTGTGTGTGTGAGTGTGTGTGCATGTGTGTGTGCGTGCACATGTGTGTGTGAACATGTACGTGTGTGTGTGTGTGTGCGTGTATGTTATTAACAAAATTTGTAATTTATTATGCATTTGTTTTGTAAATAATGCTATAAGAAAAAAATCGTAATTTATTATGCATGTGTTTTTTTTTTAGGTTTGAGGTGGGGTGTTTATTTTTTTTGTGGGTGTGTGCGTTTTTTTTTTTTTTTTTGTGTTTTTGTTTTTTTTTGTTTGTGAGTTGTTGAGTGTGTTTTTGTTTGTGTGTGTGTGTGTGTGTGTGTGTGTGTGTGTATATGTGTGTGTGTGTATGTATGTGTGTGTGTGTGTGTGTGTGTGTGTGTGTGTGTGTGTGTGTGTGTGTGTGTGTGTGTGTGTGTGTGTGTGTGTGTGTGTGTGTGTGTGTGTGTGTGTGTGTGTGTGTGTGTGTGTGTGTGTGTGTGTGTGTGTGTGTGTGTGTGTGTGTGTGTGTGTGTGTGTGTGTGTGTGTGTGTGTGTGTGTGTGTGTGTGTGTGTGTGTGTGTGTGTGTGTGTGTGTGTGTGTGTGTGTGTGTGTGTGTGTGTGTGTGTGTGTGTGTGTGTGTGTGTGTGTGTGTGTGTGTGTGTGTGTGTGTGTGTGTGTGTGTGTGTGTGTGTGTGTTGTGTGTGTGTGTGTGTGTGTGTGTGTGTGTGTGTGTGTGTGTGTGTGTGTGTGTGTGTGTGTGTGTGTGTGTGTGTGTGTGTGTGTGTGTGTGTGTGTGTGTGTGTGTGTGTGTGTGTGTGTGTGTGTGTGTGTGTGTGTGTGTGTGTGTGTGTGTGTGTGTGTGTGTGTGTGTGTGTGTGTGTGTGTGTGTGTGTGTGTGTGTGTGTGTGTGTGTGTGTGTGTGTGTGTGTGTATGTGTGTATATGTTTATATGTGTGTTTGTGTGTGTGTGTGTTTTTTTGTGTGTTTGTTTTTGTTTTTTTGTTTTAGTGTTTTTGATTGTATTGGTGTTTTATTGAGTTTTTGTTTGTTTGTGTTTGTGTATGTTTTTGTTTGTTTTTGTTTTTTTATGTGTGAGAGGTGCATGCGCTGTTTATTTTTCCGTCTACTCGATAATTCATTGAGATAGTAAAATGAATATTGTAAATTCAATAACAACGTAATAATTTTCACTATTTTGTTGCGTGTGGCTGTGTGTGTGTGTGTGTGTGTGTGTGAGTGTGTGTTATTAACAAAATTTGTAATTTATTATGCATTTGTTTTGTAAATAATGCTATAAGCAAAACAAAATTGTAATTCATTATGCATTTGTTTGATAAATACGAATCCACTTAAGAAAAAAATTGTTTGATAAATAAAACTAAGAAAACAAATAGTGTGCTATAATTGTGATAAAACTTTCCTCAAAGAAAAAAAATTGTTTGATAAATCTGACTAAGAAAAAAATAGTGTTTTATAATTGTGATAAAACTTTCCTAAAAAAAATTGTTTGATAAATTCGACTAAGAAAAAAAATAGTGTGCTATAAATGTGATAAAACTTTCGTCAAAGAAAAAAAAACTCAATACATTCATTTTCTAGTTTCAGGGGGAAGCTACGAAAACAACTGCATTCCCTGGCCCAGGACTTCAGAATATCATGGGCAATTGTCCCCTCTCGCCGAATGATGTTAGTGAAGGTACGTGATTTAGTACCCCCCTGAATTTTCAATTTACAACTGAAGAAATGGATAGCCTTATGCAAATTGTTGGACCTAATGTTTCTGGGGACACTTTTGACGATGACTTTATAATTAGTGAATTGGATCTTGTGCAAATAGGTGCAGGACATGAAAATAGTGTCAAGTCCCTGGAACTACGTGAATTTTATTTGTTAGAGTCTGCTCTAGGTCACATGCAAACACATAGGGTAGATTTTAACCCCCCCCCCCCCCCCCGAGGAAAACGTGGTTGACGGGGGTGTTATTTTAACAGACCCTGTAAATGTTCTTCATACCTACATCGACCAAATTCGAGCACTTTTTGAGTTTCATTTTCAGAATTGGGGGGGGGGGGTGTCAGGAGGGATTAAAGCATCGGTAAATCAAAAACTTTATTTACAAAAGGGGACATCTGGGGATGTCCCCTTTTGTAAAAAGGGGGACATCCCCCCTTTTTATTTTCATTTTTCAACTGGCAACCAAACTTTTTACTCTGGTCTAAATGAATTTGAGGGTAACTTTTTCAACTGGGTTAATATAATTAATATCAACTTTGGACACGTTTAACGAGAGGGGATGTGGGTCCACTATTTTATATATTGAACATATGGATCTGAATCTCAATAGATTTAAAAAAAAACTTTAGTTTAAGAGGGGCGGGTAGTAGTCAACGAATAAAATGTCACCCAGATTTGTCGGCTACAGGAGGGGTTCACGGACTAAATTTTGAAACGGCGCTGCAATGCTTTAAATATGCATTTTTAGCAGCAGCCCATAAAACATTGAAAGATGAGTCAACAATGAAAAATCTTGACAGACTTGCGTGTAACGGTGGTAAAAATTTTCCTAAAGTAAATTTTGATTGTTTAGAGGGGAAGTATTCAGTGTCCTTGAAAGAAATAACCATATTCGAGAGAACAAATGAAAATCTTGGGTTGGGGATGGTTATTCTCCAGAATAACACAGAATTTGTAAATGGGGGAGAGAAACCAAATAAAAAAGGAGTTTTATATTCAGTTATGACACCGATGGTAGATATTGTTAAAAATTGAATTTGGGTTATTTATGAGCCCCCCAAAGATATAAATTCCTATGGTCATTTTTTCCCCGTTACAGCAATAAGTCAACTCTTATCCCAAGGCGTTCAGAAAGGGGAACGTCTCTATTGCCCCATGTGCCTTTCCCCATTCACATCTGAGCAAACATTCTTGGATCACATGAGACATTGCAAAATTCAAGGCGATCAAAGGAAAGAAAATCCGGCAGAAGGCAAAGATGCTTTTAAATTTAAAAATTTCCAAAATTCCCTGCTACAAGTTGATAAAGTATCTTTGGACTGTGACCCAAGACTGGTGGATGTATCGGATCCATCCAGCCCAAATAGTCAAGGAACACAAACTAGTTTCGTGTTCCTATGTGCATGCCCTTCGTGATTCCAATAATAAAATGCAGCTGGAAGAGTTTTTTTTGGCTATGGAGGTGGAGGGTAGCATGGAGAAGTGATTGGTATCTATAATAAAAAAAACAAACGGCGCATCTTCACGATTTCGTCACACCAACTACCCAATTTCATTATCAGATAAGGAGCAACTAGCACTAAAAAAGGGGACAATTTGTTGGGTTTGTAGAGGTGTTCTTGCCCCAAAAGACGCTGTCCAGGATCATAATCACCTTATTAATCCTAATTCAACGGGGCAAAATAACTTTCGGGGGTGGGCTCACTATTATAGTAATATAAACATTAAACAGCAACTCTTTCTTTCGGTGTTTATACATAACTCTAACTTCGATCTTAAGTTTGTGCTACCCGCAATGTCACATCTCAAAAAAAATGGAGCTGTGGATGATGCATGGGTGATAGACAGCTTTTCTTACAAAATCATTCCTAAATCATCGGAAAAGTTGCTTGTTTCGGAATTTATGTGGAAATTTGTTGAAGCCGCTGTTGATTACACGAATGAAATTCGCTACTGAGGGTCCTACAGTTTTTTCCCTAAAACATCTATAGAACTAATTCAGGCACGGAAAAACTATATAAATACCAAGATCGTGCTCAGTTTCGAGTAGAAAGCTCTAAGTGAGTCATAAGAGATGTTGATGGTCGAAGACGTCTATCCTTATGACGATTATTTTTCCATGTTAAGATTTACCGAGGAAACTATTCCATCGATTGAATTGTTTTACGACAGTCTACATGATCGTAGGTGCACCCCCAATGAATACAGTTTTGCTAAAAAAGTGTGGGCAGAGGGAGGGTGTAAAAATGGGTTTGACTACTGCAAGCTGTATTTATCGAGTGATGTGTTAACTTTGTTAGACATTATGTGTAAAAATACGGACAAAATCTAAGGGGAATTTAATCTTGATTTAGGATATTATTTTTCATCTCCTCATCTGGTGATGGACCTCATCCTAAAAATTAGCGGGGAACAAATTGGGCTAATCACCGACATCGATCAGCACCTGTTCATTGAGAGGTCAATAAGGGGTGGATACCTTTTTCACGGGGATCGTATCTTGGAAACTGATCCAACTGGAGAGAAGACGGGGACAAAATCGGATGCAGTTTTCCTTGATATGAATTCTCTCTAGCCCTCGGCCATGTCCCATTATGCGCTACATTGCGATGACTATAAATGGTTCAATGACCCTCAAGCTCCCCATTTCCCCAACATTGATAGTGTTGAGGAGAATGGGCCGGTTAGATGCTTTTTGAAATTGATGGGGAGATACCAGTTGAGCTTCACGATTCAGTAATGGATTTTGTTTTCCCGTGCATCAATAGACCTGTGACTAGGGACTCTTTGACCCCTCGCAATAGGCGTTTAGTCAAGGTGGACGGATTAAATTGGTCACCTTCAAAACAAAAACTTATTGCTGACCTCCCGAAAAAAAATATTGTTGTTCATCATGTGACTTTAAAATGGATGTGTAACAACGGTTTCAACGTCACAAAGGTTCATAGAGCCCGCCAGTTTAGACAAAAACCCTATCTGAAAACGTTTGTTGATACTTTTGTCAAGAACCGTTCCGAAGCACAAACGAAAGCCAAAAAAGAAATTTATAAGCTCATTTTGAATTCGGCTTTTGGTAAAATGTGTGAGAGTGTTCGCAATTGGAATAGTTGTAATGTCATTACCGATCTCAAACAATGTGCTCGAATTATTGCCGATCCAAATTACACTTTCTTCACAATCATTGGCCCGGACATGATACTATTGAATAGAAAAAAAAAGCATTGTCCTGAACTGCATTGCTGCAGGCAGTGCGATCTTGGAGATTTCTAAAAAATTCATTTTGGAATTCCCCTACAATCCGGCTAGAGTAAAGTGGCTGGCAAAGGGGCAAGTAGAGGTCTGCTACGGGGACACAGATTCTATACTACTACAAGTAAAAACCACAAATCCACTTTATGACTGGGCGCACGGTGAAATTATCAGCTCACGAATGGAAGTGACATGATTTCCCGTGGTATGTTTGTAAGTCCGAAGGTGTACTTTATACAGACACACGACGAGGAAATCAAAAAACGTTGCAAAGGAGTACCCACGCACTATGTGGATAAGAATTTCGACATGGACATCTATAGGAATTGTATTGTTCAAAATACAATTCCAGCAAGCCAAATTGCTGGCAATTCGTTTCCTCAACTACAGAAACTTTACTGTAAATGTAGAAAAAATTGCCATGAGTACCATTTCCGACAAGCTCTATGTTTGTCAAGACGGTGTGACTACCCTCCCCCTTGGGCACTATTGAACTTCAGACCAGGCCGAATTTGTTATACATAGGGAAAGTCTCGGTTTGAATAAAGTCCAATAAATTTTTCCCAAAACCTTTGGAGGGGGGCCTCGCGGCCTCGGAGGGGAGGGGCTGCCAGTGGGGGGGCGCACCTCCACTACCAAATTTATCTTTTTTTGACTTAGAGCAGATTTGTTTTTGTAAATATACATGTTGCATTGAAAAAAAAGTGATATTATTTTAAGTGCTTTTTCAAGTGCATTTTTTTTATAAATAAATTTAAAAAGTGTATTTTTCTTTGTTTTCTGTAAAGTGCTGTTTTTTATAATACAAGAAATACGATTCTTTATTGATTTTGTTCTTGAACGGACTAGTAGGGAAATTATTTAGTCATTAGACCACTATAGTCTACAGTTAGTTGTACAGGTGAACTATTGAAGGGAACATGTATCAATTTAGAACACCATTCAGATCGTTTCTGTGTGGGCCATCAATGTCAGGCAAAACAACACTCTTAACTAAAATAATTAAAAATTGCGATTTAATGTTTGTGGAAAAGCCGAAAAAAATCTACTATTGTTACAGTATTTGTCAGGAGTAATACGATAAAATAAAATCAGTTGGCATGACGGGGTTGGTGCAGATAGAATTTATACAGGAACTTGATTTTTTCAACATTATTGAAACAAACTCTTTGCTGATTATTGATGATCTGACTGAATATATTGAACAATGGTCCCAGGAAATGCTGCAATTGTTCACTGTTCGCTCTCATCATCAACAGATTTCCGTTACTCTGGTTCTACACAATCTCTTTCATCAGAGCAAATTTATGCGAACACTTGAATGGAACTGCACCTACTATATCATCTACAGAGTTGTTCGTGATTCTAGCTCGCTAATAACTCTCAATAAACAAATCTATCCAGGGGCCCCCAAATTTCTGATCTCAGCGTACAATCAGGCAACAAATAAACCCCACGGCTACATCCTATTAGATCTTAATCAAAATACACCTGAGGATTTGTATGTAGTCAAATATATTTTTGATAATGAAATTACGGTATATCTTCCCGTGAACACTAAAAAAACCTATTAGTTAGTATCTTGACACTGAAGAAAAAAAACGGAAGTAGATATCTGTTCTTAGTTATAAGCACTTCATAACCTACTCTTAGGTAAGCCGTACTAAAACAAGTTATGGAAAATGATTTCAATAATCTAATATCCGAACTATGTTTAAATTTGACTGAGGGCAAAGTTCAACTGCATGAAATAGTTAAGCAACAAGCAAAGCAAAATCGTTCCATTGTACGTACATTGGCCTCTAAAAAGAAAGGAAAGAATTTTAAAAAATAAACGACTTCTTCAGGCGGGTGGTAGCTTTTTAACACTTTTACTGCCAATAATTGCAGGACTTGTAAACAGTTTTCTCTAGATGGCAAAACCCTATAAATTGACTCCAATAGAACCTGCTCTCTCACCCGTGGAACACTTTGAGGACAATCTGAGTAAATTCATTGACAATGAGAATATTGAGGATGAAAAAAAAACTACTTTTACTTCAAGATGCAATTCGCCGACTGGACAAATATAAGCCCTATCGTGCGAAGGCCACTGGTATTGATCACAAAAACGAATCATCTCCTCAGGATTCTGCTGCTGCTGGAACACAATAGAACAAGGAGGAATTATATTAATTTTTTTCGAAATTTGTAAATATACGCCCCAAATAATCTGTAAAAAAAAGAACACGACTCGTAACTTGTTTCTTGGAAAGTGGTCAAGATCATATTCAAGTTGATAGCAATGGGAAAGAGATTATAATTCAGGGCAAGAGCTATAATCTGCTCGATTTAATCT
>NC_142810.1:54384651-54418818 GCF_049724085.1 Artemia sp. Qi Xiang Cuo
ACCAATGCTGAGTGAAACAGATTATTTCTCTCATCTACTGGGTATGAAGATAAACGCAGAATTAAGACATTGCCCTAAAAATATTGTCCGAGTATCAGCTTGTACCTTACTTACAAGAAATGGAGAAATTAGATCGTTTTACTTACATTTGCTCACTAAAACCCACTAGTGGAGACAGTCACTTTTAAGTCCAGAGCAGAATCGACAAAAGCTCAAGAAATATCCTCATAGCTCAGCTGCCAATGATGGAATCGGTGAATCATCAGCATGAAGACAGTAATTTGCGTCTATAAGGCCAGCGTTAAATCTATTCGTTGCCTAGGACAAATTCTGAAAATACGATATAAAAAATTGTCGTACTTCAAAAACATGTTTTTAGATGCCATCAGGGCTGGTAATACCGTCTTGGGTCAGGGCTTTTTTAAATTCCTCCTATCACAATCACTCTAATTTTAACTTAAAAAAAAAAAATCAACGAAATTAATCAGCGATATGGAAACTCAAACTGTCAGAAAAACCGATACAAAAAGTTATACTTCAAAAAGTAGCCCCTTTCAACATTATTTTTTTTCTTAGAAAAGCAAAGAGCTATAGTAAAACCAATAAGTCTGATTTAAAACAAAGAGAAATTACAAAACATGAATTCACAAGACCCAATGTGCCATTGCCCCTCCCTGACCTCAGTGTTCCCCCCCAGATTCCAGTTTCCCCCCCCCCCAGCTGAAATTTAGTTTTTCCGAAAAACTTGTCAAAACTGAGATAAGTCTGTATAATTCAAGCATCCACAGAAATGGGTCCGTTTTCTTGTTTAAACTTTAAGTTAAACCTGAGATACAGCTTATTAACCCTTTTGGTAAGATGCATGCACTTAATACGTTTTGATTTGGTAAAAATAACAAACGACCAGTAGAATTGTCCGTATCATTTGTCTTAGTATCATGGACATAGTGCCTTTTGGTTAGTTCAACATCTCCTGAAGGTTTCACCTCAAGACCCTTAGCTTCAGTAGTAGTAGCAATCGTAGTAGTAGTAGCAGTATTAACAGCAAGTTAGACCTAGCGTCAATATGCCAACTTAATACTCAGTCCCCTTGTCATTCCCTGAAAGTTTCAACTTAATACCCCAAGTCAGCCCTCAAATACGTCCTTTTGAACCCTTTTCATTTACATCTTGTGTTGTGATTAACTCAGCACTCCCCTCAATATTTCCTGAAAGCCTCTTAGACCACCCTGTGTCTTTGTGATGGCAGAGTGTGGTTGTTGAAATTGCGTATCATCAAAGCTAATAAGACCGCAAACTATGAACTTCTTCCAAAAGGGAAATGCTCTTTCTGTCACTTATCATTTCTTTTTGCAATTTTTATTTTATTTGGGCTAAACATATTTCAAAAATATCAAACTATAAGTTCCAATACGCAAGCTCTCATATCCAGCTGCTTAAGATGACCGCTGCAGCCCAAGCATCCTGTTTGTAACCTAGCCCTTCACTTTTGACAAAAGGTTTTCTTGTGAATTATGTGAATTCTTATAAATATAGTTGGGATAATTGTAGTATCCTACTGATATACAATCTTGCTTTACTCGTCCATTGAATGTTTCCAAACACGTTTAGCCAACCTTTACACCTCTCGTCAGTCTTCCAACATTCGAATTGGAAATTGCCCCCCCCTGGAAATTGCACCCCTCCAGCCCCTGGAACAACAAATGTAACATATGCAATTTACCATTATTACGTATTGGATTGATAAGGGGAAAGGGAAGTATGTCTGATTTTGAATTTCCGATTAACTAGAATCTTAGAGATTATTTTTTGCCAGAAACTATTACGTTTTGTTCGAAATTTGTGTGGGGTAGGGGATATGAAGTAAAAAGTTGTTCCTAATTTGTGGTATTTCGTGGAAGCTTTTGCGGATTGTTGGCTATACTAAGATTCTGAGTGCTTCCCAAGAGGAAGTCCGAGTAAATCGAAGATGGAGGAACCGTTAGAAAGGCTAAGCTAAGGGGGGGGGGGTAGCTCGCCAAACGCAAATATCACAATAATGTGTTACATTATTAAGTTAGGCCTTTCAGGGTAAGTTGAGGTGGATCTTGAACTAGCCAGAAGACACTATCATTTATATTTTAAAGGAACTAATTGCATTCGAAGTTCAAAGTTTGAGTACCCCTTTTAAGAGTCAAAAGTGTTTGAAGTGCAATCAGCCCTCCTCTTTAGCTCCTTCCAAACACTTTCAATCAAAATTGTAAGATAGCCTTTTAGTTAGGCATAGCTCAACGGTCTTGTAACTAAATCTATAGGGCTATTGTGTAGGTTAACCCCCTCCCCCCACACAGTTATGCAATTTGCTTGTTATGCTTAAAAACCAAATGTTTTTTTTAGATTAAATCAAAACGCGCTGTGTGTATGCTCGTTGCAGCTAATACATCTCAGCAATGTTCCAAGAAAGACTGAGGGTATTAAGTTCAAACTTTAAGAGCTACTTCTATTACTACTTCTGCTCTTAAAATTTAACTAAATCAAAAGTGTGTAAGTGTATCCAAACTGTCAAAGAGCATAGATAGAATTTTTGGTAAAGGTATTAAGTTTTATTGTTCAGGTAACTAGAGGAGGTATGAAAATAAATCAAACACTATTTGTTTCAAGATTTTTAAAAGGGTATGTGTTGTTAAAAATTGTTGAAAAAGTTTCTTCTGGACAAACTATGAATTCTTAAAAAAAACGGAAAAGATTGAAACTATTACTTTTTATTCCCTGAAAAAGACTGTGTCAATATAAAACGAACAGAAATTAATTAAAAAAAAACTTTTTTCACAAAACAAATTTATCAAGGAAAAGTAAAGAACTCCATTAAACTAAAAATGACCAAAACTAGAATCAAATAATCTACCAAGCGTAAACTACCATAAATCAGCATTAATAAATAAATTAAACCCAAAACGAACAGAAATTACAATAAATAGCTGAGTCAAACTAAAACGAGCAGAAATTAATATTGGTAGGGCTCAAAACCACTTCCCAAAACTGCCTTCCAAAGGCCAGAACATACTTTGCACTTTGCTGAAAAAAAATTGAATATTTTCACTTTTTTTTACTTTAATAATTAAAAAAGTATTAATACTTAAATGAATAAATATAAGAATATGTATATTAAACTGTCATTCCACAGTTTTTTTTTTTTTTTTTTTTTTGTAAAGTGCAAATTATGTTATGATCTTGAGAAGACACGGGGGTCGTCAGCCCTACTCCTTTTAGTTTTTGCTCTTTTAACTTTGACTAGGTTATTTATTGTAATTTTCAGTTCATTTTGAGTTTCATTTATTTATTAAGGGTGATTTGAGGTAGTTTTACATTTGGAAGATAATAAGACTAACTCGTAGAATTTGACAAGGCTTTCGTCCGTAAAATAATAAGAATTTGTTGATTCCCAAAGCTGACTATGCTTTCAAAGGAGATAAACCTTTTAAGACATTTTGTGGTCATATGTTTTTAGCTTAATTTTGATGATTTTTCACTCGTATTTTGTTTTTCTTAATTTTTTTAATTTGGCGGCCGCTACTGTCAAAAATTGCAGAAGAACGGTCCTAAATGAAAATTGAGGTATATTTACGCTTTTTAGTGAACTCATTGGCTGGTTGAAACTAGTTTAAATTAATTTGCATGTAATAAATTACCACACGATATAATTCTTTTGTTATAGATTCGTTGTAAATATGATTGAAAAATATGGGAATCAAATCGAAACGCGTTGTCTAAAACTTGTTTGATTTAAGTTTTTTTTGAAAGCAAAGTCATTACGTGCAAGGAATTGTCATAATTGACGGAGTTGTTATATCGTAAAATGAAGTATTTTCAATCATAACCCTACTGGGTTGTTGTGGGGCACGTTATCCCTATTCTGGGGGCGAATAATTAGATATCGGAGGATTGGCCCGGTTTTCGCCTCAAAATGCGCGAATAGTTGCGTTTAGTCGAGATTTTTTTTTTGTAAACATTTATTACTTCCCACCATTCTTCTTTTGTGGCAGAGCTTGTGCCACATGGCGCAGGTATGATATTATCTAAAACTTTGCATGGATTTATTTATGCCTTTGATGATTTTAGGAAGAATTTGTTTCGGTAATTACAGTTTTGAACTACAATTTTGTTCGTTACAACGAAACAAATTCACAACGTTACAAGAATTTGCCAAATTACAGAATTTGGTTCATTACTTGCAATTTGTTGAACTTTCTATTTCCGGGTTTTTCATTGGTTTCTTTATTTGGATATTTATAGACTATTTGTTTGTCCTTCGTGTTCGCGTATAAATACTAGTTTTGTCTTCATCTAATTTAGTGCAAAACTTATTTATGCGTTAGTAATTACGTGGTGTTTTGAACTCAACTAGCCTATATTTTATAAATTGGGATTTCCATGTATAGCATGTTGACTAAGTTACGTTTCCTATTTATCGAAATAGGCTATTGCCATCTTAAGTGCCATATTGGACTTAAGTGCCATATTGGAAGGTTGGTGCATTCGTTAATTGTTTTAACTTATTCTTACTTTTAGCATTGGTAAAACAGTAATGCTCCTTTTTTTGCTTCTTTTTGTTTATTTAGGCTTTTGTTTTAACAACGAGATATATAGGGTTAAAAATTAACTAATGGCATGTTTACATATATTTGTGGTTATCGCGAACATTTAAAGCATATTAAATGTTATTCTAACTTGCATCCATATTTCGAGTTTAATTTGTATAGGTTTAATGAATCAATGGCGCCCAATTTTTGAAGATAATTACCGTATTTTAGGATTTCGTTATTTAGTCTTAATAATCACAAGGCTCTCGTTCCTCCAGAGAGCCTTTCTCACTAGACTGCCCATCTTGCGTGTATAACCTACGATTGATTTCTAGACTGTAGGCAACAATCACCGAAATAGCTTTAATCAAGGCAATTCCCACATTTGACTTGAGAGATTTGTGATTAGTTTTGGTCGTTAGTCCGTGCCTTAGCAGGATTATACTAGTCTTAGTTTCTTTCATATTTGCAAAAGAAATGTTATTTTTTGCAATGACTTGGGAATTAGGGCAAAACCGCAGTTATATTTCTACAAGTACAATGGTGCAGTCCACCTTTAAAAGTTCCCTGTTAATGAAATGGTTCTGTTTGTTACGCTAATCTTTAACGGGCTTATTTTTCAAGTTTATTATTTATTGTCTGAATGCCAAGGCAGAACAATATTATCTCTTCTTTTAGGAGATATCAGCCTAGTCCTATATATTGGTATCGTCTCAAACGCCTTACCTAATTGCTCTATCTGCGAAATACCATTTTTTGCGATTTCAATTACTGGCTCTACAGGTTGGTGATTATTCAATCTTGTCTTTCAAGTCCATCCCGCCGCGCGACTGACATGCGATGTCTATTACCGCCCATAACGCTTTAATGAGTTTAAGTTTGTTTGACATCGGGTGGTTTCCGTGAAAAACGATGTATGGTTGATATTTTTGGAATACAACAGCAAGTTATTTCAGTAATTGTGTATTATAGGCTATATATATATAGCAAGCAAATTATATTTTAAATATCATAAAATGCAATCCAGGAGTTTTTGAAGGATTGCAGGCAAATGGTTTTATTTGAGGCTTGATTATTTCTTACTACGTTACGATTTTTTTTGCAAATTAGGTAACCACTTGGCCTATTTTACAATGGGAATGGCAATGGGAATTTTCTAGGCCAGTTTCAGCTAAAGTTATTGATATGATTGTTATTTTTTTACTATGCTTCCTTTGCCTAGCGCGAAGGAAGTTTGCGTATAGCTGAACAATAATAGGAAGTTTAAATAATAGTTGGCGCTAGGCATATTATCCAGAATACATACAGCTTCTAGTTACAATCTTAATTCATGGTATACAATTTTTCGTCATATGGTTACCTGGCAAAAATACATTTTCTATAATTGCTCATCAAAATTGAAAAGTTAATCAATGCGTCTTTTTATTTGAATTTAATTTTATCTTAACTGAGACTTTTTGATACAATATTTTGGAACATTGATAATATATCGAAAATAGCTATTGAAGTTGCTAGGCAGCGTGGAGTCGCTAGTCGTCAGATAAACTGTCCACGCTATGTTTATCGAAATACTTAAAAGTACTTGACACACTTAACATAAAGATATTTTATTTGGCATTTAGCTAGGCCATGGAAAAAAATTTCTCTTTCGTTTTTTACAGGTCAAACTTTGCGTGCCTGAACCGGCACTTTAAGTTTTACAATTTGGTTTGGTGAAAGTACTTCAATAGCCTTTTTCAGTGGTCAGTTTTTGAATATGATTTGTTATTTACTTTCAGGGTTACTATTATTTTTGTTTTGCGCCAATTATCTAACGATATTCTTCTTCTAAGGACATATTGAGGCTACAGGGGCAGGGGAAACACTAAAAAAATGCATTTGTTAATTAGATCAGACTTAAATAATATTTCGTAGATAATTTCGGAGACCACACTGCCTTTCCATGACGATAAATAAAAGTTCAAATAGGGATAAAATCCTTTTAATAGACAGTGTTTTTTATAACAGTGATAGAAATTCACAAAAATACCAGATATTTCGGTCACATATACAGTGACCGTCATCAGTAGTAAAACTTCTGGTTAAAATTTCTTGTGCCGACGGCTCGGGGCATTTGATCGTTTTGTATTGATGAAAAATTTCTTTCGTTTCCCGAAAAATTTCTTTCGTTTCCCGTCGGGAAAAAATATCCTCTGTTATCGCTCGTATTCCTGTTAAATCTTGTCGGATACACTGTCCGTGAATTATATTGGTACGTGTTTTGTCGCGTATTTTGGTTAGGGAACCGATAATTATTTTGTCGGTTGAGGGAAGAATTTGAAGAGGGTTGGGGGGTTGGATATTGATAAGGATTTGCGTATTCAAATCCTTGTTGGTGTGGGTTGCGGAACGATGGGAGACGTGGGGTGTTATTTCTATAACTTCCTGACCCATTGGCATTTAAGTTTGTTCTCCCGAACAAACGGTTGTTAAAACTAGGGGTTGCTTGCATATAGTTTTTCGTACGGCAGTCCCTGGCGATATGTCCTTGTTTATTACATGTATAGCATATAATTGGGGGGGTTGTTCACGTAGTTTGTCGTGTTTGTGGGTACAAAACGCACCATTTTTTGCCTGGTAGGGGTTGGAGAGCTATTTTGGTTTGGTCTAGGTGAATTGTCTCTCGAAAAGGATCCTTGGGAAGTTCCTCGTGATCGTCCCGGATTTGAATTTTCTACATTGTTTATTCTTGACATTGTGGTTTGCCACAATCGAGTCAATTTCGATCATTCTCTCTACTTCTTGGACTGCCAGCTCTAATGCTTGAATATTTTTAGATATTAACATTCGGTATAGTTTGGGGCTAAAACCTTGCATGAAAGCATTTAGTACGATTTTATTATATAAAGGACCAGATTCTTTCCCGTATTTAGCTTCAATAGATACCATTACTCTGTGCACATATTTCCTAACATTTTGGGTTTCATCGAAACATACGGTTCCGTGCTTTAGTTTGTGTGTTGAACTAGTTTCCACAAATCTTTCTTGGAAAGCTTTTAGCAGTTTTTCTATTGAGTTTACTGGAAGATTGTTATCTTCCCCTATTGTATTTTCTATTTGTTTTAAGAATGTTAGTGCTTGCCCCTTAAGTCTCATTAACAACATGCCTACTAATGATTTTAAATATGTTTGGGTTACCTCCACAAATTGATTTAATTGGATAATAAATTCATCTAAATCCGAATCTCTGTTATATGGGGGTAGTGACTTTGAAATTTTCACTGTTTTGGCAATAAGTTTCTGCTTTAATAATTGTTCGTTTTGATCTAACGAAATTTTGGTTGTTTTTTTTTTCTTCAAAATAAATTAAAATTCGGCACTGGTTTTGCTTTTTTTTATATAACTTAAGTTTGGCGCGTCTAAATTATATTTTTGTTGTTATTTTAAGGGGACTTAGGCTTAATAAAATATTGCACTTCAAAGCATGCACAAAATATAGCACTTTCAAAGCACGCAGAAAATATGGCACTTTAAGGCATGCACAAAATATCACACTTTTCCTATGCGTAATATTTCTCAACAATCTTTTTTTTTAAATGTTGTCCTTGTGTTTTTGCTCCTTTAAACAGGCCGCGCCAATTGTAATGGGGGGGGGGGGTTTAGTTAATGATATTTTGTGTTTACAAGGAAGGGGAAGTTTTCGATAAAAAGGGTTTTATTCTTCTGCTTCAAGTTATTTCTTTGTACATGAATTCCTCATTTAATTATTTCTATGGATAATTTTCAGTTGAACTCTTGTTTGATGGTTCGCGAGTGGCATACCTAAGTGGAGGCAGAACTTTATGTGTAGGGAGCTTAAATTAACTGTATAAATAGAGAGCTCGCATTAACGACCATACTGAGTCGAAATCAGATTGAATGGATTCAGTTTCCCTTGATAGCGAGTGGAGCCACAAGGACAAGCTATCTCGAGAAATACTAGCATAAAGAGAATAAAATAAGAAGATGATGCATTTATTTACTCACAGAACTGGAACAGAGCTTCGGTATATCAAAACACTCGCAGTAAATGGCACTAAGTTAAAACTGCTCACTGGTTCAATACTATTGTCTATTTAATTCACATAGGATAAAAGGTTGAAAATGAGTCTACAATAAAACTGTCCCGAATCTCAAGTAAAAACTCTCATAAGATTCATACAAGATTGACATAAGACTGGAAAAAGACTCCAAAATAGACTGCCTCAAAATTGCTAAGTTCGAAAATACTATACTCTGAGATTTTAGACGAAGGTTACATACGGGCGTTACTGAAGAGCGCATTATATTGATCCTACTGGTTCAATTTTTTTGTCTTCTATTACTATTGGGCAGTGCTGTCCCAATCAGCTACTCGATTTTAATTAACTTTTGATAGGATTTATGACTCTTTAAAACTTCACTTTGGAATTCTTCCTAGCATGATACAATTTTTTACTTGATGCATAGTTTAACATTGTATTTCATTGTATTTAATTTATACAATTTTTGACACATTTTATGCAAATTTCAAACCCAAGATTTAGATTACATGGTTGGTTGCGTGTTATGCAAAATTGATTATTCTGAATATTTATTGCTATTACTTTTTTTGTGGGAAAGATTTTTCATAATTACAATTGTAATACAATGTTTTTTTAAATTTTACAATTAAGTGTTACTTTAATTTTGTGGGTTTATACTGGGCGATTATATTTTACTTGGAAAGCTTTGGGGGTCTTGAAAATCGATTCCATTACATTGGCATTATTAAAAAAAAAAAAAATTCTGGAACTGAAAATGAGGAGCAACATTAAAACTTAAAATGAGCAGAAATTGTTTCGTATATGAGCCCCCCCCCTAACAAAAGGTACTTGTAGAGTTGCTTCTAAATTAAATTTAAATTCAAAACGGGCAAAGATTAATTAAAAAAAATCAAAGTTCTTCTGAGGGAAGTAAAGAACAAAGTTGAAACATAAAACAAAAAATTATTTCATATATCAATATGCAATATTGATATTGCATAATGCATAATATTGATATTGCATAATGTTATTATGATAACATAGATCAATAAAACTAGTAAAAGTCAACCAACTAATTATGTTCCTCTATGATTGCAGGTTTATAGAAAACTAGCACTTAGCTGAAAACACAAAATTTTATAGGAGTTTTGGTACAGTAAAACCAAACCAATTAAGGACACTTTTTTACAGTATAATAACAGCATTTATGGAATGATACTTTAATTTTTTTATTTCATTTGGTATTACTTCTGCACAATGGCTCAGTCCAATGTCTGGCTCTTATTTAGGTTGTGAAAAGGACATGTCATAATTAGTTTGTAGACAAGTTCAGAGTAAAGCCATCTTGATAGCATTGACACTATAGACTAGCTTTAGAATTTGAATGATAACTTGAAATTCTCTTTTGTATAGAGAGAAATAACTGAATTTCCAGAGTTCATATTATTGCTTATTTGATCTTCATTTTGGGTAACATTAAAGCGTATTGCCGGATGCACGTTGCCTTAAGTAGCCTAAGTTAAGTAGCATGAGTTATGGGATTTTGATTGGGTCTCTTCGGATTGAAATGTTCCTGTTCACATTGAAACATAAGTGCTAGTTTTATTATTCCAAAAATAAGGGTTATGATTAAGCAAATATTTTGAATTGATTTTGTGAAACTGAAAATGGATAACATTTATTTCATAAACAATGCATAAAAATTTAACATTTCCAAAATTCCTTAAACAAAGAGGGGATCCATATCTACACAAGGCTAGCCCAACAGCTTTACAGTTTAGAAAAAAAAATGCAAGAGTAAACTTAAGTATTTCTGCTTGAATTTCAGTCCTTTGACAATACTTTCTTAATATTTTATCAAAATCATGTAGCATTGTTTTACATTTTTTTTTGTCATTTTTATTGAAAAACTCTTTTTTGGGATTTTTATTCAAGACAGTGAAAATATCAACATTATCTCTAACACAACTGCATGTTGCAAGCCTCCCCTAAAATTGTTTTATTAATCCAGTGACTATACAATTCTATACAAGCTCTTTTTGAAAAGTGGTTAGGTTAGGAAAATAGAGTTTCAGTAGTGAATCCAGGGCCAAAAACACACTCCACAAAGGTATTATTAAGCTATTATGTTAACCCTCTTTTGACTTTTATGCCTTAGAAACTTGCATACTTCACAGGACTATACCTACTGGAATTTTGATAAAACAGCATTGTATCTTAATTTTCAGATTCTTTTTCTCTGTTTTTTATTTGAAAATAAAATCCTCTTACTTGAGTAGAACTTTAAGCCATACCAATGTGGTTTTTTTTTCTCAATTTAGTAAATTTAATTTCAGATCTTTGAAATCTTATAAAATTTGGATGATCAAATTTGTGAAATTGAAAATAATTTTTTTGCATTCTATTTAAGCAGAAGACTTATTTTGAAAGGTATCACTTTAAAACAAGGATTTTTAAAGGGAATCAAAGGTTAATTCCCTCTAGAGGGAGAAGGAATGGAATTAGGTACTTTAAAATAACTTCCCAGGACATACTTAAGTCTGCAGATCCATCCCTGAAAGTTTTATTTTCCTAACCTAACCACTTTCAAAAATAGTGAAAAGTACCTTATCTATAATTTTATTAGAGGGGGAAGGGTTTGCCATTGAAGGCCAGAAGTCAGCTCCCATATGTTTTGGAATAACATTTAGTTAATAAATTTTTTGGGAGTGGGTTGGGCCATGAAGGGCCAGGGGTCAGGCCCCATAAGTTTTGGAATTAAATTATGTTATTTTTTTTGGGAGGGGAAAGAAGGGTGGCACTTTAAAGCTCAATTTCAATGACCATATAAACTAAGCATCCTGTTTAGCAAAATTATTTAATTTTTCAATATATCATTTTAAACTCTCAAACAGTGTTTTTATTTGTTGGGGAATTTCTTTCTCTTGTTTCTTTATAGTTACCATCTAATTTTCCCTCACTATTAGGCTTTAAATGCTTGTTTGCCTGACATTCCAAGCAAATTAATGGTCTTATAGCCATTCTAAATTCCTGTTCAACCTTCCCAAGACTATTGGCAAGTATGCCTTGTTTTCCTCTGTCCTATGTCAATTTAAAATTTTTGGTCAACATGTCAGAGACTCTAGGCAGACAAGCCTTTCCAAAAGGCTTGAATGCTAAGCAATAGACATAAAATAAATTGGGAACCCATGTGAAAATGAAAAAATATTGTTGGTATGTGTGTAGTGCAGGGTTACTGCTAGGGTAACGGTCTACCCATTCATGGTTTTAGGCATCTGTGAATAATCTCTAAGGCAAGAGGGGACTTTGGGAGTAGTTTTTTGAAGCACCCACGAGTGTCTCTGGCAAGTGAACCAAAGATTCAAAAAATTTGTATTTGTCCAATAAGAGAGTTGTACTTACTCCTGTCATTTAAACATTTGCCTCTCAATTACTCAGACTATCTGTTTCTTTGTTTCTTTATAGTTACCATCTAATTTTCAACAGCACAAAAATACTTGTTGGGAAAATTGTTAGCTAGTGGTTGTGGTAAATTTTGAGAAGCCAGGGGTCTATTCCTTTTAGTTTTGGAAGAAAATATTGTTAATTATATTTATTGGAGGGGAGTGCTGCCCCCTTTATATTTGTCCCTTACTTTTGGAAGTTATGCAAAGTGCACACTTTAAGAGAGCTAGGACACTAGGCTATATTTCATGTATCAGATGAAGAACTAAGTAATTTAAATAAGATCTTCTTTAAAGGATAGTCTTCTCAAAATTCAAATGTCAAAATCTCCTCCATGCTCAATTTCAATGACCATATAAACTAAGCATCCTGTTTAGCTGAATTATCTAATTTTTCAATGTATCATTTTAAACTCTCAAACAGTGTTTTTATTTGTTGGGGAATTTCTCTCTCTTGTTTCCTTAACAATATTAGTTACCATCTAATTTTCAACAGCACAAAAATACTTGTTGGGAAAATTGTTAGCTAGTGGTTTTGGTAAATTTTGAGAAGCCAAGGGTCCACTTTTCTAAGTTTTGGAATAAAACATTGTTAATTATATTTTTTAGGGGGAGTGCTGCCCCCTTTATATTTGCCCCTTACTATTGGAAGTTATTCTGTGTGCACACTTTAAGAGAGATAGGAGACTAGGCTATATTTCATGTATCAGATGAAGAACTAAGTAATTTAAATAAGATCTTCTTTAAAGGATAATCTTCTCAAAATTTACCAAAACCACTAGCTTATAATTTTCCCAACAAGTATTTTTGTGCTGTTGAAAATTAGATGGTAACTAATATTGTTAAAGAAACAAGAGAGAGAAATTCCCCAGCAAATAAAAACACTGTTTGAGAGTTTAAAATGATATATTGAAAAATTAGATAATTCAGCTAAATAAGATGCTTAGTTTATATGGTCATTGAAATTGAGCAAAGGCCTACATGTATGTATTTCAAAATTAATTTAGGCCTGGTTATAAGTGGGCTTTAAATAGATTGTCAATTGTTCATAAGGTTTTGGAATTAAATTCTGTTATTCTTTTTTGGGAGGGGAAAGAAGGGAGGCACTTTAAAGCCAGGGGTCCACTTCTTTAACTTTTGGAATAAAATATTGTTAATTGTATTTTTTGGAGGGGGAGTGCTGTCCCCTTTAAATTTGCTCCTTGCTTTTGGAAGTTATTTGGTGTGCACACTTTAAGAGAGATAGGAGACTAGGCTATATTTCATGTATCAGATGAAGAACTAAGTAATTTAAATAACATCTTTTTTAGAAGATAAGCTATCTTTATTTTGCAGGATAGCCAAGACTTTTGCACTGCTCTATAGAGTGCAAATGGGCACTCTTGCTTTTGAATGCTAATCAATGGGTTTAAACATTATATTAGTTGAAATGGGGGTGCAATCCTAGATAGTGGACTCCACAAAAGAGCACATGTTAAAAAAATATTTTTTACTCCATAATATGGACAATAATCATAGTTGTGGCACTTAGCCTAACACTTAATCAGCCAAGTGTCCTTTCTAAATTTTAAGCTTAAGATGTTTGAATAATTGAACATATTCCTAAGGGTATTGAAACCTGGGGTTAGCTGGAGTTTCTTAGTATTAGGTGTAATCTAAGATATTTAAAAATTCCTCCCATGATGTTTTCAAGTGACCCCTAAGGAATTTTTTGAAAGTTTGGTAAGCAATTTATGCCAAAAATGCTTCCAGAACTTGCTGAAGATTTAAAAACTGTGCCACATAAACGAAAAAAAATCCAATGCCATTTTTTAGATAAAGGATCTCATCAACAAAATCTACGAAATTAAAAAAATCAATAAACTTGTTTTCTGTCATGTTTTTTTCAATTTAAAACTTGGCGCCAAAAAGTAAAACTGAAGTTGTTGAACTGAGTATGAGGCTCAGTTCGTCGTTCAAATAACGACGGTCCTAAGAACGAAGAACGGCATTTAAAAGAACGGCTTATTAGCGAAACATTTCATAGAACGGCGAAAACGAACGGCTTAATTGTAAAACCGAGGATTTGATTTCCATAGAACGACGAAAACGAACGCAGTGAACTGAAAACTATGTTAACTATAATCCACCAAAAATAGATCGCCGCATTTGCAGATCAGCCATTTTTTAGTTACACAAAACAGCCATTTTTAGAGAGAAGACTGACCTGCTCGATCCTTTTATTTCAACCTGGATTTCAGTTATTTGGGTTCATTTTAGGTGTAGGCATTAAAAGTAAGCTTTGTTAGTCATTCATAAAGACCATACATAGGCCTAGGCTACTTCTTAGAAAGAAGAACTGAATAATTAGAGTGGCTGGCTTACAATTGAATACTCTGTTTGATACTTTAAAGGTGTTTGTTCCTAACCGTTATGTCCTCTCCCTTAATTTATCTAGGTGTAGCCCATTAGGGACATCCACCATAGCCTATGGCTAATATAGGGGTAAAGTTCATTTGTGATGCAAATGAATGTTAGGCTATGTTTAGATTCAGGATGCAATTCTGGGTAGAAATTTAGAGTTGGTACTGTTGACAAGGAGACATGTTAAGAAAACAATTCTTACTTGAAAATATGTATAATGATCCTGGTTAACATCCAAGGGGAGAACCTTTATCATCAAGTCTCCTCTAAAAATCTTTTCTTTTTCAAACTTAATAGAAAAAGTTTACAATAAACCTCCATGTTAATGAAATGGGTCAATCCTTTATAACTGCCACTAAGAATTGCCAAATAAGTTTTTATTTTTGGTTTTGTAATACAGGTAATTTTTAATAACATTTTTTTTTAATGATCAGGTTTTGGTTCTTTTATTTTTTTTATTTTTTACACTCCTAATTAAAAAAAAAAAAAAAACAGAATTAACAATGACCAGTATGAATGAATGCTATATACATAACAACTTATTTGGCAATTCATAGAGGCAGTTTTAAAAGGATTAACACATTTTGTCAGCATGGAGGTTTATTGTTGAGTTTTACTTTTAAGCTGGAAAAAGAAGGATTTTTAGAGGAAAGACTTGATGATAAATGTTCTCCCCTTGGATAATATGTTAACTAGGATCATTATACATATTTTAAAGTAAGAATTGGGTCAATAAATACAAAATCATATTATTGAGTTAGGACTAAAGTGAATACACCATTTGATTTCTTTTTTTTATGCTGATTACAAATATAGTAAGCATTTCTATTGGAAATGAATTTCAGCCCCCCCCCCTATATATGCCAATTCAGGGTTAGGTTAGGTTAGGTATAGCCTATATAGGGGGGGGGATGAAATTCATTTCCGATAGAAATGCTTATTATATTTGTAATCAGCATAAAAAAGGCATCAAATGGTGTATTCACTTTAGTCCTAACTCAATAATAAGATTTCATATATATTGACCAAGAATTGTTTTCTTAACATGTCTCCTTGTCAACACTACCAATTCTAAATTTATACCAACTGCTAAAATAAGGATGAATCCCCCCCCCCCAAAAAAAAAAAAAAAAACTGTGTAAGCTATGATTATTCTGCACATTATGGAGTAAGAATTGTTTTCATAACGTGTTTCCTTATGTCCAGCTTGGCTCCTAGGCTTATAATAGGGCTACTGGTCAGATGATTTAAAGCTTTGTAGGTAAATTTCTAGGTTGCCCTATAATTAAGCTTGGACAAAAGTGAAAACATCATTTGATGTCTTTTTTATGCTCTTTCATAATTCAATAATTGGGTTCTTTTGCAAATTGCATCTTGAGGTCTTAAAGGGGCCCCAAAGGTATTTCATTTTGGTAACCATGCAAAGAAGTTATAACCTAACCTGCAAAATACTTGATTTTCAATTCAAACTGTTTTCCTATTGTTTCAAGTTTATCAAATGCCATCAACAAAAATAGCACTAAATTTGGCAATTCAAAATTGCATGGTTACTGCTATTGTAACGGTCTACCCATTCATGGTTTTAGGCATCTGTGAATAAGTTCTAAGGCAAGAGAGGAATTTGGGAGCAGTTTTTTGAGGCACCCACCAGTGTCTCTGGCAAGTGACCCAAAAATTCAAATAATTTGTATTTGTCCAATAAGAGAGTTGTACTTACTCCTGCCATTTAAAAATTTGCCTCTCAATTACTCAGACTATCTGTTTTGGCTTTTTCTACAATTAGCCATGTCTTGATGCCTATTGCAAAATGCTTGATTTCCAATTCAAAACCATATAGAAGGGATACCAATAAAAGGGAGAACCCTTCTATTGGCATCATCCATCTTTTAAAATTTAGGTAAAAATTTATATTAATCAGACACCCTAATTAATATACATAGGCTTTTATTTTTTGGGTCAATGTATTTAAGATTCCATAACTGACATGTTTTGGGACAAGGTGAACATAGGCTTGGCCTACTACCAATAGAGGAATAGAATTGAACTTTTTCAGGAGATTCTAGACAATAGAGACATTTTTTTAGATTGCTAGTTTTATGCTGATGTTTATTGTTTAGTTTGCATTTTCTGTTGGTCATCATCAACACTTTCTAGCCTAATTGTCTCATGTAGCCCTTGGGTGTAAAAAGAAACCAACCAAACAATGACAAAATATTACTTTATAATATTTAGAATATTCCTATTAGTCCAATTATTATGTTCTCTTCTATTTTTATAATCCATCTTTTAAAATAAAATTTGGGTAAATATTTAGGTGTAAATTTATGACCATTTTACCTCATATGTAGATGTATTAAAAAACAGTTCTTATTTCATAATGTGCAAAATAATCCTAGTTAACATATTTTCCAGCAGGAGAACCTTTATCTTCACAACTTTCCTTATTTTTCCAGTTTTTTAAAGAAATTCGTAATTTTCACAGTAATATTTTGTACAATTTTGAAAAATCTGCTAAATGCCCTATCATTTAAGAAAATAATTTATATGTATTGCAATTGAAAACACAGTGGCAGAAGTATGGAAATATACATGCTATGGCAGATTGTTACAAAAAAAAACTGCTACTTGTCTAGAATGCAGTAAACATGTGATAAGTGAAGTTTTGTTAATACTAATGAAATAAAACAAAATAGGATTAAAATATAAAAGTTTAGAAAAAAATTTAGGCGAAATATTTGCACATTAGGGGGGGGGGGGGGGGGGTAAGGCATAGCACATATTAAATACATAACCTAACTTAGGTACCTTTTTTGCCCCTTCAACCCTTAAAAACTAAAGTTTAAATCTTTGTCACAGAGTGAGCAACTCACTAGCCAGCAGAAACCTGTTTTTTGCATGACATATTTGAAATTCTACATGCAGTCTTTCCCACTTTTTTAATGGATTCTAGACAAGTACTAAGAAACTTCTAGAAACTTTGTGCAGAAAGTATTCTGCCATCTATAAATAAATTTATAAATAAATTTAGGATAGCATATCTTTCGGCACAAAGTTGAAAACCAAGAAAATGCTTATCAAAAGCATAGCTTTTTTCAAAAATTTTATTGCAAAACTAAAAAAAAAGTGAAGATAAAGGTTCTCCTGCTGGAATATATGTTATCTACAATTATTCTGCATGAAGTAAAAATTGTTTTTTAACATGTCTTCTTATGGGGTGGAATGGTCATGCATTTACACAAATAATGAAAACAGTTTCAGATCAAACTGGTTGCTTCAAATCATTAGCCTACACAAACACCTTTTCAACATAAAACCGATTGCTTATGATAACATTCAGTAACAAGGAAATATATTACTAGGTCTATGTATAAAACTATTGGGAGGGGGGGGGAGAAAATGCATGGTTTTTGTCAGAGTGATGAAATTTATATTGAAAAAGAATATAAAATAGGGAGTAAAATAGTCATGTATGTTTTATTATGATGTTACCTTCAGAAGAGCTGTAACTCAAGTCTGCTACCAAACATTCTAAATTGTTTCTTTATGTTATTGATGGATATGGCTTTTCTTCTTTTTCACCATGACCCCTAGTTGAAAAATATAAAGCCCAAATTGTAAGTGTTTTTCTACTGCCCAAACAAAAACTGGGTTTAAAATTAAGGATGTTTCCACCTCTATTAGTTGGAGAATAGGAGAAGGCGCAGCTCGTTGCACTTTTTATATTCTTTTCAAATATCATAATAATTTTAATTGAACATCTTGATTAAAGCTTTTGAGTGGACACAACAATGACATCTTACTTCAACATTTCTCTCAAAATTGTGTAGTTAGAATTATACCCAGTGGTTTTCCCAAGTCCCCTGAAAACAATTCAGCCAACTGTTTTAACAAGGAATACATGATATATAACAAGATGGTAGACAAAAAAATATGCAACTAGTTGTATAGTTGTATATTATTTACAACTATAGGTAAGACAATTCTCCACCCAGAAAAATTATCCCCACAGGCAATTCATCTTTTGCAGAAAATTCTCCACCCAAAAATCCCCCTCCTCAGCATGTGTAAAATCCACACCCTTCTGAAGTTTTCTCCCTATAAAATTTAATCCACATGTAAAAAAAAAATATGAGCAGTTGCAGCAAAACCAGGGAACATCTTCCTTGGTCCTAGTTTAGATTTTGAATAATACTGAGAAGGTTTCACTTATCCAAGTTAATAAAAGCCTATATTCTTCTGCACTTTTTATGTGGAAATATTTTGAAATTAAGGAAAAGATGTGCTGTTTTTGAGCTTTCATTGCCTCCTATCCTAGAAACGGAAGATGGGAAAAGATCCCATTCTTAAGCATCTTTATTGAGGAAGCTGCTGAATATGCAACTGTGCTGTGGTTTAGTCTTCAAATGAGAATATCTCCTTAACCATGTACTAAATTTTTGAAAGTAAAAAGGTAAATTCTGCTTCTTTACTTTGAAATTTGGATTGAGTTAAATTATAAATTTAAACTTTGTTTACAGTTAGATATGGAGACAGCTTTTAAGTTATAGCATGCTCTTTATTAAAAGAAAAAAAAATTAAAACTTATCATATTTCAAATGCTATTGACTACTGAAGAAGTTTAACTTATGCTTTGAACTAAATCATTACACAACCAGCTTTGGGATTATTTGAAGCAGTTACTGTAGATTGTGTATTTTTATGGACTTTGTGCTTCTACTCACCTCTTGTAAAACGGGAGTAGTGTATCCAGGTGTTATTGCCAGGAGTAAACCTTAAATACGTGGTATTTGCTCAATTTGGGGTCTCTGTTATTGAAGTGCCTCAAATTCCAATGCATGAAGATGTTTACCTTTCTGAAATTTGTGCTGTTAAGAATGGTAGGTTTTTTAATTAAATTTGAAATAACAGAATAGTAATAAAGCTTTATTTGCTCTAGTAAATCATTTTTTTCTTTTCTTTCTATCTTGCTTATTGAGTACTGTTCAGGGAAAAAAAACACAAAAAATATGTAACTGTATATACCCTTGTATCAAACCCTTAAGATCTAAGGTAGATTAAAGTGTTTCGCTATATAAAACACATAGAATGTTAATATAATAAATGTAATTTTGTCTGTTTGAGAAGTTTTTCATTCTTGAATGCAGGCATTATAAAAAAAAAACATTACAAACAAAATTGAAGGTTGTTATGTGGCAGCCATAAAATTTATCTGAAGGAACAGCTTCCTTTAATTGTCATTTTTCTTTTATACTATTTTATAAATTGTTTATTTAGCTATTTTTTAACTTGCTAAACTGTATATATAAAAAAAAAAACAATTAAAGTATATAGTAGCTACAAATCAAAAATACAGAATCTTGCTAAAATTCATTAAAGGATGCCTTGTTAGAATTAAACAGCAATATTTTAATGCAATTCTATTAAAATTTCATAATTTAAATGCAAAGTTTTCAAGCTTAATATCCCTTAGATTTGGCTATATTATTCTTTGCATTTGTGCCTTCTTTTCAATTTGTGTGAAATGTTTTTTTATTATATTCTTATATGAAATGTGGTTTGTTCATTTTCTATTGACTTCTGCTTCAATCAGAGGTGGTTTTAGAGGGCTAAAATAAAATTTCAGTGGCACAAAATTTTAAATAAATAATGTAGCATTCATAATTGTATTTTAATTTTTAAATTTTATTTTCATCAAAATAAAGTGGAGGGCACAGTTGCCAGTAATTATAAGTCAATTGAATCCAATTTTTTTTTTTTTTTTCATATCTGTTTGTGTATAAAGTAAGAAAAGTTCAGATTTTAAGAAATAAAATATTTTGGTGTTAAATAAAATTTTTTTAAAATTTGGCATTAAAATTTTTGGGAGACTACTCAGGGGGGGGGGCTAATCAAAATTTCATATGTGCTCAAAAAAGGTCAGAATCACCACTGGCTTCAATTGCTCTTTGTTACCAAGTTATATTCAAGATTGCAACAGAAGTGATAATTTTTTTTTTGCTAGTGGTCTGTATAAATTTAAAAATCTATTAAATTTATTAAAATTATTTCATAAACTAAAAAATATATAAAAAAAAGTTTTTGGCCATAACTGTTTAGCCCAAGATAATTTCTAACCCCTTTCAAAATCAATTCCCACATACAAAAATTACCCATCTTTTCCATTAAAGTTCTAACAAAGAAGCAACTGGTTCACATACCTTATTCACAAAAAATTTCAACGGAAAAACAAAACAAACAACTTTAATCCACTCCAGAAGATATTTTTTAATATTTTTGTGGAAGGGACTCTGCGAAATTGGTTCCTTTATATAGTTGGGCAACAGATTTCACACCTCTACTTCAACATGTCGTAATGACAGTGCACTTCTATGGCTGTGGTGCATTTCTGATATGAGTAAATTAATTTCAGATGAAGTTTTTGGGTATGAATCATATTCTGAAGCAATTTGAAACATATTAAGTTTTCTTTGTCCAAGTGGTTCTAAAGAATTAATACACAATTTAACTTGCAACTTGGAGCATAGATATTTTAGAAACATTTTAGAACTTTCGCCAGTTGGGGATGAATCGCTTGTAGAGTATTTATATTAAAATAGTGTTTTTACTGCCCATTTTTTTAGTTGTTTTTTAGTTGTTTTATAACAAAACAAATTACACAAAATAGCGCATCATGTATCAAAATTTGACGAAACGACGGTATAATATAAAGTTTTAAGTGCTTTATGAGGAATAAAGGGCTTAAGTCTATTTAGAATACCTGTCCCTGGGGAAAGTTTGATGGTAAGTGCCCTCACTTGATCTTTCCATGTAATCATTTCATCAACAATTATTCCCAAATACTTCAAATTAGTTACCCTTTTAATCACTACATTTCCAATTGAAAGTATATCATTTGTTTCAAAATATTGTATATTTGAAAATATCATGTATTTTTTCTCTAGTAGACCCATCTGTCCTTAGCCTTACTCGTTTTTCTGGTAGTTTTTCCTTGGGTTGTCTTTTTCGTGATTATACCTTTTTATTTAAGTTCTTTTTGGAATTGATTCATTTATGTGGGCTGTTAGGGTTATATGCGTTTACCCCCCCCCCCCTCCGGAAAACATAACCTCCCTCCCGGAAAATACACTCCCCCGTGGAAAGTAATACCACCGCCCCACTTTCCCGAGGAAAATATCCCCCCGCGGAAAATGCCTCCGGTAAATACCCCCCCCCTCCGCGGTAAGTGCCTCCAGTAAATACCCCCCCCCCCCGTGGAAAATGCCTCCGGTAAATACCACCACCCCCCACCCCCGTGGAAAATACGGCTATCCAAATTTGAGAATTTTATTTGAGTTTCATTTTTTAATTTCCATAGGGGGAAGGAATTTTTGTACTTGGGTATCATGTGCCCCGCACTCAAGTTTACGCTGTGTAAAAATCGAGAATCAACCGGTTTCTCTGCTAGTTGACTCAGCCTAGTATGAGACAAGACTAAGAGAAGTGACAGAATATTTGGGAAATATATAATTTTTGCTATATGTTTGCACATAACAGGGGGAGGGGTAAAGTGTTTGGACTATTTGAAGTCAGAAAATAATTCTTTCTAGGTATATGGCCACTAAAAAATTACAGACTAGTCTCAATGATTAAAATTTGGTTGAGAGTCGTCCAGTTACGAAGTGACAGGTTGCTTAAGGCAGCTTATGAAGATTGACTCTCGCAGGGGAAAAAATGAACATGGCCACTAAGTGTTTGGACAGTTTGAAGTCAGAAAATAATTCTTTCTAGGTATATGTCCACTAAAAAATTACAGACTAGTCTCAATGATTAAAATTTGGTTGAGTCGTCCAGTTACCAAGTGACAGGTTGCTTAAGGCAGCTTATAAAGATTGACTCTCGCAGGGGAAAAAATGAACATGGCCACCACATTTTAGAAAAAACAGTGTTTTCTTTTGTTTGGAATGAAGGTAGAGGATCAATGGATATAAATCCAAAATAGGAGAATGAGATTAAGATAGTACTAGAGAATCAAATGATCCAAAAATAGAATGAGGAGATAGAAAAACCAAAAACATTATTTAAAGATATTAATGTGGTTTATGGGCAGAAGTTCTACCTTAAGCTGAATTGACCATCTAGATATTTGACGTTCTGGATGCAGCTCAGAGCTTTTTGCCTGGCAAATAGTGCAAGATTTAAAAGACATTTTTAGAAAAATGTTCCAATGAAGACAGATATACTTACCCGCTTTTCAGAGTTAAAGAAGATTATTTGGTGCATTACTCGATGCTTACAAGTGTCTTAAATAGTACATGCGTAAAAAAAAATCCCAGTATAAAGTAAATGTAATGTTTCATTTAAATGTTTTTTCCATGGGTTAAGTGTTTTTTCTAAGTGTTAAGTGTTTATTATTTTAAATGACTGTATTTCAAAGCATTAAGTACTATTATAAGGTCCATGTAGTGTTTTATGATTATTACTGATCAAAGTTTATGTTATTTAGGCCTTCCATTTGTTACTTTACTATGTTCATGGCCGTATATTTGGCTTTAAATTACACTTATCTATAAATCTATCTAATATTCATAATAATTGAACCAAAAAAATTTGGCATGTTTACCCACTCTACTTAACACCCCCCCCCCCTAATATGCAAATCTATAGCCCAGATTTTTTTATAAAGTAACGAAAAAATCGGTTTGTTATCGAGTTTTAAACAGCGTAAACTTGAGTGATTGGTCATAATAAACAATTACCAAAATTCCTTGCCCCTACGGAAATTAAAAAAACAAAACTCAAATAAAATTCAAAAATTTGGAAATCCTTATTTTCCACCGGGTTCTTTTCGGGGAGGTGGGGGGGGGGAGTAAACGCCGACCGCCAGTAGTTCTATACTTCAAAAATTATTTGACTTTGTTTCTGCTCATCTTTGGATTACTGTAGCCATTTACTTTTCATTAAGACAGTTTTTAAAATTATTTATAAAATGAAAAACAGTTGGATTTGTTACGAATACTTCGTCCTTGTCCTTATGTCCTTTTTATTCATGTTTCGTTTTAGAAGTTGAAGACGCTTTACCTAGTGAGAGTGAGGAGCTCTTTGATATTTCAAACATTTGTTTGTCTCCTAAGCTTGAAGCTGTTCCTTTGAATACTTTTCCTAGCATTGCAGGACCATATAAATTGGAAGCTGACATCCAGGAATTGGAACACATCAGTTTTGACCATGAAGGTATCTTTGAAACATTTGGTTTTGTGGAATCATGAATATTTAATTAAAAACAAACTAGGGTACATGGACTAAATTTTAGTATTTTAAACTAATCTTTTTATGAATTTTTCTTATCTTATTCCGGTAAGCAGGCATTTGCTAAACCGGTTTTGAAGTTTAACAACAACTTTCAAAGTGTTAATTGAAAGGCGTTTCGTGAATTCCGTACATCTGGATGGCCAAGAATAAAGTTCTGAACTATATTGTCTATATTTCTTTCTGAATTAAGATATAAATCTGTTAATTATTTTCTTGATTTAACATGACTGATTAAGCTTTTAAAACAAGCAGAATATGGACTGGTATTGTGAGAATTGTGGATCGGAAATTTTTACTTTAAAACATTAATTTAATAAAAATGCTAGATTCGGACAAAATTCAGGATTCATTTTGTGTTAGTGAATTAAAAAGTTTTTTTTTTTTTTTAGAACGATTCGTTATGCAATATAAAACTAGAGATGCATAACAAGTCCTATTGGGTTTTAATAATGACAAAAGTGACAAACCTGACAAAAGTCAGGTTTTGTGTTAGATATAAAATTCTATTGATATCCAGGGGGTATAAACCCTCCTAGAATTAAAAAAATAATTGTTTTGGGGCATTTGAAAACCAGATTTTTCTAGTACTTTTTATTGACAAAAAATGGAAGAAGACAAAAAAACGAAAGAGCTGAGGCCATTCCAGTGTGAACATAATTCAAACCAAAGTTTAAACTAAATCAATCACTTTCAAATCCTCTTGCCCGTCCTTGCTCTTCTGAAAGTTTTACAATTTTGAAGATACGTCTTTTTGATACCCATCTGACGATATACTATATGTGGTACTTTACCAAAAAAATTACTCTTTCGGTCAAATATTTGGTCTGTAACGGAAAGCTCTAATGTGCCTACCTGTAACGGCAATAACTAACTAGTTTGTGTGATGTGTTTACATATTCTCTTACTAAGGTATATACAGATAACCCTTAGTCCCTTAGTTCTATAATTTTTTTTATGCATCTGTTTTTCATATTAAAAAATCATTTGAACTAAAAGTGAAAACTTGAGACAAAAAGTAGTATTTTGTTAAGAAATACTAAATGAAAATCAAAAATATATTTAATATGATTTTTTTCTTTTTTTTCAAACTTGATTTGTATTCTTTTTTCTTTATAAAGCGCAAATAACTCGTGTATTTTGGAAGTTTAGGCCCCCTCATCATAGGCAGCGCAATAGAGCTGCCTAAGTAAAGAACGATGTTGGCACGCTGTATTATTATTATTTTTTTTTGGTTCTTGGTCTTAGACCAGGGCACTTCGTTTTGAAGTAGTTGTTTTAGAAACTTAATAGTCGAAAGTGATTGGACGGCAACTAATACTTCTTCCACGCCCACGATTTCCCCAAAAACATCCAATCAAAATTTTAAATTGCCATTTTGTTCAGTGCAGTTGATTTCCAGATAGAAGTCATGTTTTTAAGGAGGAAACTACCCCACAGCTCTCAGGGCAAGGGTTTTAAGTTATGTCCTGGGGGCATATACGGTTTCTTTTTTAATTTGTTATTGTGGAAACTTCAAAATGTGTTTATGTGATTGAAAATTGAAATGGCCAGTGCCCTTTTTAATAGATAAAAGTGATCGGATGGCAATTAACACTCTTTCTAAGTCCACCATTAATCCAAACACATTCAATAACAATTTTTAGATTGCCAGTTTGTTCAACATAGTTGAAAGTTCTGGAAATTAGGTTTTTGAGGATGATAACCCACTCAAAGCCCTCAGGGCAAGAGTTGTAAGTTATGCTCTGAGGGCATATAAGGTTGTTTTTTTTTTATAGAAAGCGTTGTTGTAGAAACTTCAAACAGGAATAATTGGATAGGGAAATTTAAACGTCTAGTGCCCTTTTTAATAGTCGAAAGTGATTTGATGGCAAGCAAACCCCCTCTCACGCCCACCATTTCCCTTAACACATTCAATCAAAATTTTGAGATAGCCATTTTGTTCCGTGTAGTTGAAAGGTCCAGAAAATGTCTGAGGATGACAACCCCCACACAGCCCTCAGGTCAAGGATTGTAATTTATGCCCTGGGGCATATATGGTTTTTATAGAAAGCGCTGTCGTAGAAACTCCAAAAAGGGCTCATTTGTCTGGAAATTGAAAGGGCCAGTGTCCATTTGAATAGTCGGAAGTGATTGGATGGCAACTAACCCCCCTCTCTCGCCCACCCTGTACCCGCACTTAGTCAAACACATGTTTTAGACAGCAATTTTCTTTAACGTAGTTGAAAGTTCTGCACCCTAATTCTGCGAGTCTGACACTCTCCCCCCCCCCTCCCCCAGTCCCCTGGCAAGGGTTGTAAGTTATGTCCTTGGGGTATATAATGTTTTTATTGAAAGCCTTGTCGTAGAAACTTCAAAAGGGCTCATTTGATTGGAAATTGAAAGGGCTAGTGCCTTTTTTTATATTTGAAAGTGATTGGAGAGTACCTAACGCCCCTCTCATGCCAACCATTTCCCCAAACATATCCAATCAAAATGTTGAGATAGCCATTTCGTTTAACTTAGTTGAAAGTTCTGAAAATTGGATGTTTGAGGATGACAGCCCCCTCAGAGCCCTCAGGGCAAGGGTTGTAATTTCTGACTTGGGGGCATATAAGGTGTTTATAGAAAGTGCTGTCGTAGAAACTCAAAAAGGGCTCAATCTATTGGAAATTGAAGGGGCTTTTGCCCTTTTTAATAGTATAGCGTGATAGGACGGCTTTAAATTTTTATAGTTAAGATCAATGTGGGTACAATGTATTATTATTTTTATCTTTTTTTTT
Organism: Artemia sp. Qi Xiang Cuo; assembly: GCF_049724085.1. Classification (NCBI taxonomy): domain Eukaryota; kingdom Metazoa; phylum Arthropoda; class Branchiopoda; order Anostraca; family Artemiidae; genus Artemia; species Artemia sp. Qi Xiang Cuo. The sequence goes on from NC_142810.1 coordinate 54,411,126, forward strand.
GTTTTGACCAGGGCACTTCTTATCGAAGGATTTGTCTTAGGAATTTTGAAAAGGGCTCATTCGATTTAAAATAGGAAGGGTTAATGTCCTTTTTAATAGTCGAAAGTGGTTGGAGGGCACTAGTCCCCCTCCCATGCCCACCCCCCAATTTGCCCACAATAATTTAAAAAAAAAAGTTTCCTTAATATAAAAACAAAAAGCACTCTTTTAATTCTAAATACCAATAAGGCATCTCAGCAGTATCCCAAGAAAGACTGAGGGTATTATGTTCAAACTTTCGGGGTTACTTCTGCTCTTAAAATTTAACTAAATCAAAATAGCGTAAGTGTATACAAGCTGTCAAAGAAAGTAAGCAGATTTATTGTGAATGATATCAAGTTTTCTATTTCAGGTCAACTATAGGAGGTATGAAAATAAATTGAACACTACTATTTTTGTCAATATTTTTAAAAGGGTGTATGTTGTTAAAAATTGCTAAAAAAAAAATTCTCCAGAATAAAAATATCAGGCCAAACTATAAAGTATTAAAAAAAAAACGAAAAAATTTAAATAATCATTTTCTTTTTACCTGAAAAGACAATATCAATATAAAAAGAAAAAAAATTAATTAAAAAGAAACTTTTTCCACAAAATAAGTTTTTCAAAGAAAAGTAAAGAACTCCATTAAACCAAAAATGAGCAAAAATAAAATCAAATAATCTACCAAGCGTGAAACTACCACAAATCAGCACCGATAAATAAATGAAAGCCAAAACGAACAGAAATTACAATTGATAACCGAGTCAAACTCAAAAAGAGCAGAAATTTACATGAGTGGGGCTCAAAACCCCTATGCCTTCCCAAGGCCAGAACATAATTTGCACTTTACGGAAAAAAATACAAATGAATGATCATTGTCAGTTTAATATACATATACTGATACTTAGTAAGCAAAATGTTAATATTATTTGATTTATTAAAGTTATAAAAGTAAAAAAAATTAAATGTTTTCAACACTAGCACCAGTTCCCACTCGTATAAGTTACCCCTGCACATAATTTACCTCTTTTTCATTTGAACTAAAGTTTGATTAATTGCAAATTCAAATTTTCCTGTTTTCTTTTTCTTAACAGAGGAACTCTTTTAAATTATTTCAAAAATTTGCAGAAAAGGAAGTAATTAACAAAATACATTGAAATAATGTGTAGATTATCACTATTCAGTTTTGTTTGAGATTCTCGATTTGCGACCATTTTAAACTTTCCGATCTGTTTTTATTGCTTTCTTGGATGTTGGAAACTTATTGTTTGTGAGTACTTGATTTTGATTATATTTTTATATATTTTTTTTTGTGTGATTTTAGGTTTTTAAGTTACGTCAACAATTGTTGCCGAAACCCTAATCGAAACTTCAAATTCTTCTCTATCACCAGAACCTGAGTCTGTTTCTTCCAGGATTTCCACGTCACTTCGAGAATTTGACTCCCTGGAAGTTGATCGTGATGCACAAGTTATAATTAACCGAATTTTGTCGTAGCATAAATTTATACTTAGAAATAAAAAAAAAATCCGCTGAATTTTTTTTTTTGATGAGATAAAGAAGGAACTGTTAACCATATTAAAAAAAAGTCACTGAACGTTTTTACTTGAATAAAAAGAATTTTGAAAGTTAAAAAAACAATTAGTATGAGAATTAATATTTTTCGACCTTTTTTATGTCGGCTAAAAGTTTAACACTATTGAATAAGTGCCATTTAATTTTTCACTCCAATATTCAGTGATTAGAAATCTGTTTCTATTAATTAACATTAACTACTAACTACTGGATCTACAAATCAGTGAATAAAATTCTTAAAGTTGCGAAATCAGTTTCATAACGATCAAATTTATCACTCTTGAATTTATTCCAACCTCTTATTATACCTAATTTTCCAAATTTGTAGACTGGTATTTGTTTGCTCTGTGGGTTTTGTTCTTCCTTGGTAAATTATTTAAACGATTTTATTGTAGATTGACTTTTATCTGTTAATATCTTTTTATCACAGGCAGCGCAATAGCGCTGCCAAAGTAAAGAACGATGTTGACACAATGTATTATTTATATATTATCATTTTTTTGTTTTTTGTTTTAGACCAGGGCGTTTCTTTATAAAAAGAAGTTGTCTTAGAAACTTCAAAAAGTAGTCATTCGATCTGAAATTGAAAGGGCTAGTGCCCTTTTTGTTAGTCAAAAGTGATTGGAAGGCATCTAGCCCCCAACGTCCATAATTTTCCTAACATATCCAATTTGACTTTTGAGATAGCCATTTTGTTCAGCGTATTGGAAATTTCCGAAAATTTTATTTATAAGGGCGACACCCACCCCCCCCCCAGAGCCCCAAAAACATGGGTTTTAAGTTTTGCCCTGGGGGTATATAAGGTTTTTATAGAAAGGGTGTCGTATGATTTTTGGAGGTGGCTCATTGGATTGGTAATCAGAAGTTCCAGTGCCCTTTTTAATTCCATCCAATTGGAATTTTGAGATAGTAATTTTATTTAAATTAGCTCAAAGATTATATAACAAGGCTATTGGGGTTGAAACAAACCGCCAAAGCCTGGGGGAAAGGGTTTAAAGTTATGCCCTGGGGGAATTTAAGATTTTAATGGAAGGGATGGTTGTATAAACTTTAGAGGAGTCTCATTTAGTTGAAAATTGGAAGTTATAGTTCCCTTTTAAGTGTCAGAAGTGAAGGAGGGCAACTAGCCCCCTCCCCCCGACTACCCTTCATTTCACCAAATGCACCTGATTGAAATTGTGAAATAGCCATTTTGTTCAAAATAGTCTAAACAATATTAAGAGTCAAAAGAGATTTGAGAGCAACAAGCCCCCCTCCACGCCCATCATTTCCCCCAACACATCCAATCAAAATTTTAAGAGAGCAATTTTTTGTTAAGCAGAGTTTAAGAGAACGGACATGTAGTCTTTGAGGATGAACCACCCCACAGCCCTCATTGTAAGGGTTGTAAGTTATGCCCTAGGGGTATATAATGTTTTTTTTTAGAAAGGGTGGTCGTATATACTTCAGAGGGGTCTCATTGAATGGGTAATCAGAAGTTTTAGTGCCTTTTTTTTTAGTCAAAGTGATCAGAGGGCAGCTACCTTCCCGCCCCCCACGTCTTGTTTTCCCAACATGCAGACAATAGAAATTTTGAGACACTCATTTATTCAAAATAGTCCAGAGATCATATACTAAGGCTTTTGGCGTCGTTACAAACCACCAGAGTCCGGGACAAGGGTTGTAAAGTATGCCCTTGGAGCATTTTTTCCAAGTGGTAAGTGTTTATTATTTTCAATGACTATAATTCCAAGTATTAAGTACTATTATTAGTTTAATGTCGTGTTTTATGATGATCGCCGATCAAAGTTTGTTATTTAGGCCTTCCATTTGTTACTTTACTCTGTTCATTGCCGTATATTTGGCTTTAAATTACACTTATCTATAAATCTATCTAATATGCATAATAATTGAACCAAACAAATTTGTCATGCTGACCCGCTCTACTTTACACCCCCCCCCCCTAATATGTAAAACTATAGCACAGATTTGTTTCTAAAGTAAAGAAACAGTCTGTTTGTTATTGAGTTTTACACAGTATAAACTTGAGTGATTGGTGCATAAAACATAAGTAAAAAAATTTCTTTCCCCTCCGGACATTAAAAAAACAAAACTAAAATAAAATTCTATAATTTGGAACGCCTTTTTTTCCACAGGGGTATTTGCGGGGTGGTGGGGGGGGGGAGTAAGCGCCGCCCGCCAGTAGTTCTATACTTCAAAAACTATTTTACTTTGTTTCAGTTCATCTTTGGATTAATGTAGCCATTTACTTTTCATCAAGACACTTTTTAAAATTAATTATAAAATGAAAAACAGTTGGATTTGTTAAGAAAACTTCGCTCTTGTATTCGCCCTTTATGTCCCTTTTATTCATGTTTTGTTTTAGAAGTTGAAGACGCTTTACCTAGTGAGAGTGAAGAGCTCTTTGATATTTCAAACATTTGTTTGTCTCCTAAGCTTGAAGATGTTCCATTGAATACTTTTCCTAGCATTGCAGGACCATATAGATTGGAAGCTGACATCCAGGAATTGGAACCCGTCAGTTTTGACAATGAAGGTATCTTTCAAACATTTGGTTTTGTGGAATCATGTCTTAGAAAACGAATGAGTTCTAAATTTATTTCTGTTTGACTGTCTGGCTACTATGACCTGGCCGTCTACCAGCTCCGTTACCCTAATGGCTATACAAAAACTATATAATTCCTCTTTCTGGCTTACTAAAAATCAGAGTGAAATGGTTAATGGTTATAAAGAACCCTCATACTAAAAATGGGTGACAATTTGTTTATTTTGGTGTAATTGCCAATTTTTTAATAATAATTGCCAACTTGCTAGCTGGTTAGATTGACAATGATGTTGATGGGGTATGTTTTGGATTATCAGACAATATGCCAAATTAAATTATACTTCATGTAAAACTATAACTGTCAGAAGCTTAATATTCTTGAGTGCATGGGACAATCAGAAAAATTCAGTTGATGCAAATCCCCAGTTAGCTTGATGTGCTTGCTAATTAATAATTTCAGGAATTTTTAGCCAAAACTAAGCTTTAAATGAAAGGGTAAAACCTATTCCTGTTTCATTTAAGACTTTTCTGCAGCAGATAGACACAAAAAAGTTGTTCATGCTTTTCCAGCAGTTTGCTTTAGATGGTTAGAACAAGCAGGTGGTTAAAACATCCCTTTTTTCAGATTGTCGCCATGGGAAAATGGGCGAAGCATGCCAAAACATATAATGAAAGGTGGGAGAATGAATTTCCTTGGGTCAAGCAATGCCCAACTGATGAGTCAAAAGCATACTGTACGGCGTGCAGAAAAGAAATTAGGGCTCATCATAATGACCTGTCAGTGCATGCTAGCTCTCAAAAACATAGACTGAAGTCAATGCAACAGGTCCCGTCAAAAGGTTGCAAGACACTTGATGGCCATGTGACAGTTTTAAGTGACAAAGTGAAGAAACACGAGCTTGCCATTGCCTGTCACATTGCTTGCCACTCATCTGTTAGAACGGTAGACCACCTAGGAGAACTGATTAATGTCATTATATCTTCAACTGCTACTTCTGCTGCCAAACCAACAGATCAACTTAGACTACATCGTACGAAATGCAGTGCTTTGATTGTGCATGTGATTGCACCTAGTCTACTAGAAGAAATAGTGCAAGATTGTAATAACAAGTATTCTTTGATATTGGATGAGTCTACAGATGTTGGAACGCACAAATACATGGCTGTATGTATTAGATTCTTTTGCAATAGAAGGAAGAAAATAGTGACACGTTTCCTAGGACTTGTCGAGATTCAAAGTGCTACAGCTGAGAACCTTTATAATGGACTGAAGGACTTCATTGAAAACAAAATTAAATTGAAGCTGGAGAATATTACAGGACTAGGAACTGATGGTGCCAGTAATATGGTTGGACAGAACTGCTCTTTGTTTACTAAACTAAGGGAGCATAATCCTGATCTAGTTTTGATCAAATGCATTTGCCATTCGTTGCACTTGTGCATGTCAGCAGCAGCTAAAGTTTTGCCAACAAACATAGAGTTTTTGCTAAGAGAGACTTATAACTGGTTCAGCAATAGCCCTCTCAGACGGGAGGCTTATCGTCAAATATACTCCTTGATCAATAGTACGGGAAAAGAGCCAAAGAAGATTTTGCAGCTCAGTGGCACTCGTTGGCTCGCCAGAGAGGCTGCCATTGATATGATTCTTGAGCAGTGGCTTGAGTTGAAGACTCACTTCAAAAGGGCAGCGCAGACTGAGCGATGTTTTACTGCGAACACGCTTTCGATGATGTACGAGGATGATGTGAACTATTTCTTTTTGACATTTCTGCTTCCTATTACAAAAGAATTCACCAGAATGAGCCTCTTATTTCAGCAGACTTCTGTCGACCCAGCCAAGTTGTTCAAAGATTTTGAATCATTTGTTTCTACATTATTCCGTCGTGTAGTGAGAGGGGCCGAAAAACTGACTACCGCTCAGTTGCTCGAAATAGAAATGATAGAAGAAAACTTTTTAGATGTTACACTTGCTGATCTTGGAACCAATTTCCGTCGAATGTTGATAAACTCGAAAGTTCCAGATGAACAAAAGAGTGAACTTAGAAAAAGATGCTATGACTTTCTGAAGAAATTGTGTGAAGAGGTGAAGAAAAGAGTCCCTTCACACATGAAATTGCTTTCAACTGTGGTTTTGTTATCACCAGAGCACTGTCTGAGTCAGACTCGTTGCAGTTTTGATAACCTACCTTTGTCTCTTCTTGTGCCAGTGCCAGATAAAAACTTGCGGAAAGTGGAACTAATAGAAGATCAGTGGAGAAGACTGCTGTCTATCGACTGGACACTGGTGGTTGAGAAAAGTGAATCTCTCAATTCTGAACAATTTTGGGTCGCTGTGTACAATTACACAAATGCAGGGGGAGAATATTGTTTTAGAGAACTCGCCGCCTCTGTACTCAATATTTTGGCACTACCAGTGTCGAACGCGTTTGTTGAACGGGTTTTTAGTATAATGAACTGCGTTAAGACAAAAGTTAGGAATAGAATGGGCCTGAAGCTGCTTTCGGCGATATTATTGATTAGAGGGTGCCTTCATGGGGATGAAAAATGTTGTCAAAATTTCATCCCTTCGAAAGCAATGTTTCAAAGGTTCGACAGCTCTATGTATAAGTGCGAAAAAAGTAATGCTGAAACTGAAGATGAAGACATCGCGGTTTTTGAACTGTTAGATGAGTTTTTTGAGGAGTGATAACCCACAGTTGTGTATTTTTTTTGTGGTGCATTTGTTGCTGGATAATATTTTGCTTCTAATTATTTAGACTCAGGGCGTATTTTTCGCTATCATCGGACTCGCGTTAATGATTACGGCTGGACTTCCACCAACTGTCTTCAGTGCAAAAGAATAGAGCCTCATGGAAGATGCAGAGTTTTCTCGCCGAAGACTCTTGGTGCAAGTCCAGCTGAAATATTCGCACATGGAAAAGTAAGGGTACTTTGAAAAACCCCAGTTAATATTTTTCTTCTATGTCTGTTTTCTTCGTCATGTCCGGTGAATGCGGTATAAAAAGTGTCTTAGTTATTGGTGAACATAGCGAAAAAAGACGCCCAAAGTCTCGTATCGTTCACGTCACACGTTTTTTAATCAAAAGATTCCAATAATTTAACTAGTCGGCATTGAAGCGACAGTACCTGTGATTTTCCAGTTTTCAATAAAAAACATCTTGATCCTCTTACCGAAGTGGCTCACTAATTGGATTTCTGCAGTGTTTCTTTTAACATGTTTTTTGCTTGAGTATTTGCGCTTATAGAGCGTTTTAAACGTCGTTCGACCTTTCATCCTGACGACGAAATATCGAACTGTTTTTATTAAGACCAACAAAGCGGTTAAGGATCGGCTGCCGGCGAAAAAAATGCAGCTTCCTCCGTATGAAGAAAACAAAGAACGATCAAAATGAAACTATTGAAGAAGCAGGATGAAAAAAACCCAACCGTTTCCTGCGGCTTCCTGGCCAAATTCGCTAGTTTTTGGGCATGGGAAAGCAAACACCAGTCCGCTAGTTTTGGGCTAATAATTTTGTCGTTTTGGGCTAGAAGCCCGAAGAGAAATCTGGCAACACT